>NW_028227274.1:10505000-10750000 GCF_978045245.1 Mus caroli | reverse complement strand
AGGAATCACAGAAAAGAGGTCTGAATACACACTTCGAGTCTTGGAGTCTCCGTTTAACTGAATTCTTTTTTTTGTTTTTAAACAAAATAATAGTGGTTTTAGATGAGCTGAACATGAACCCAAAGAAAGAAAAGGAGCCCTGTTCAATTGCAATCCAAATGCAATCTTGCAGCTTACACAAAGGTGGTCCCATAGGTTCTGAGTTGTCACCATCTTAGGTTTGTAAGCATGCTCTACATGCTGTTTCTACAACAAATCCAACGAATAGCCCATTTCTCAGAATATATATGTATGCATGCATATATATATATATATATAAATATATATATATGGCTGTGTTCCTTTTTTATATGTGCTATGATGCTATGATGAATTTAAGCCATGTGGCTGTAAATACATTTATGATAAATGTGAAACTAATTTAGTCCATACACAGAATGATAGAAATATTTTTTAAAACATTTCATTTTACCTTTCACTTTGTATGTTTTCTACATAACTATGTGAATGTGAGTCAGGTGGCCTTGGAGGTGAGCAGAGGCGCTCAGATCCACTGGAGCTGGAGTGGCAGGTGACTATGAGCCGTGTGACAGGGTACTAGGAGCTGAACTCTGCTTTATGCAAGAGTGGCAGGCACTCTTTCCTGCTGAGCCCTCTCCAGTCCCATGTGATTTGTATTTCTCCTTATTTTTATAATTATTGGTCGCTCCTTAGAATCACTGATATCTATGGAGAAAATTCCCCTTTCAGGTCAGAACTACTGGATTTTTTTTCCTACTACCTAACCCCTTCAGCTTTGCTTAGCACTGTTACCAAAGCCTTCAGAGAGGATTCGGTTCCATCTCTCTGCTGTGTGACGCATTTCAGAAGCCCCTTAGAGAGAGCAGTGCTGTTACCGAGTGATACTGTTTATTATTAGTTATTATATGCATATGCACTGCCTCTTACTTCTGAAGAGTAAATGTTTGTACTAATTATATCAGTGTCATCCACTGTGCTAATTATATCAATATCAACATGTTGATATTGATATAATTAATTAGCACAAAGCTTTACTCTTCAAAAATACATGGTGGTGCCTCTGAATCATCCTCTGTGAGGGGAGCAGGAGAGGAGTAGAGCGCTATGGTGCTATATTTAGGCCCTGATATGCAATCAGCTTTAATAATTACCTCATACTGTAGGTGGCCTTACACAAGTGAAATGATGGTTTTCCAGCTTTCCTGGGAATTAGATGTTAAGATGAAAAGCATTTGAGGTACTTGCTCCCAACGTTCTACATCATGATTAATGGACTCTCCAAGAAGTAAGCTGCTTATAATTAACCCTAAAGACCCTAATAGGAAGGTGAAATGAATTAAAGAGTTAAAATACAGAGAAAGGAATTCTCTCAGTTAACTACCCTTATTCAACAATAAGGGTAGCCCACGAGATTTTGAAAGGGAAACTAGAAGAATAAGAAAGGCGAGAGAAAAATGCTGCGATGGGCACCCTGAGCCCTGTGCTCAGACAGCACCTGAGCCCGTGTGTTGAGACGGCACCCAGAGCCGTGTGCTCAGTACGGTTTGAGGTGCCTCAGGGTGGAACAAGTTCCTTGCATTCCCATGAATAACACTAGAGTTGTAGAGGTCAATTTTTGTTGTCAACTTGACACACCAGGAAGGCAGACTCTCAGTGGAGGAAGGTCTTGCTCAGATTGATAGGAGGCCATGTCTTTGAAGCATTTTCTTAATTGATAATTGATGAAGGGGAGCCCAGACCACTGTTAGAGGTGCATCCCTAGGCATCTGGATCTGGCTTGCATAAGATACCCGAGCTAAGCCAGAGCGAATGAGCTAGGAAGCAGCTTTCCTCCACACTTCCTGCCTCTGGTCCTGCTTGAGTTCCTGCCCTGACTTCCCTCAGTGACAGATCATACCAGGACATGCAAGCCAAACAAACCCTTTCTTCCCCACATTGCCTTTGGTCATGGTGTTTATCACAATAACAGGGAAGAGCCTTGTGACAATAGTTCACTTGTTTTCAGCATGAATATAACCTAGTACAGAGGGTTTTCTTTATGCCTCTCACCTATGTTCACAGCTTTATAAAACACAGTAATTCTTGCTCCATAGACTGAGAACCAGTGAGGAGAAACCAATGTCTCAGCAGTGGGGCTGGTGCTCAGAACACCTAATCTAGGCACATCTTTGCCCAACTGTTCTTTCTTGTGGATGTACCCAAATAACCAAGCAAGAGGTATTCTGGGGTCCCAACCTCATTAGGACAAGAAAGGACAGTGACGTGAAGCACACGGCCCTGCCTCCCTGTAAGACTGTACAGGCCTGCCTAGAGAGAAATATAAAATGCAACTGTGTCACAAGCAAGCAGCCAGAGGCAGAGCTAAGATGCAGCCCCTCATTACTACCTGGATTCACAAGCCCTCGAGGAATGTTTTGGAAATAATACCAGCAAACTATGAAAACCACCAAACTTCTAAAATTTTACTAAGTGGATAGCAATCACAGGTCAATTTAATAAAACAGTGTTTAATGTTATATTTATATATTCTTTGAGAATTTCATATATGTATAGACTGTACTTTGATCATACTCCTTGTGTGTTTTCTCTGGCCCTCTAAACACATGTGCTTGATGCCTTTGCATGTCCACTGTTTTTGTTCTTCCCTGAGGCACTGACTCCTCCTTCAGTAAGGCATGATCCCGTTCTTCTCACATGGTCTAACCTCAGTGAGCGTTGGTTTATTCTTCTTAGAGTTCTGCATGATGTTCCTCTTCTGAGTGTCCTCCCCACCCCGCCCCGCCCTGCCCCCGGCATTCCCACCTTCTTCACACTAAAGCCTTTTCTGCCCTGTCCAGTGTTTGGCAGTGAAGAAGCATCCTGTGGCCTTTGCCTTTCTACTCCCCTCCACTGTGCTCGCCTTTGCTACTCCCTTCATCTGCCTATCTGGCTTAGAGGACACCACCTTCAAAGAGGCATTTGTAAGTATCGTAGGACTTTGAATATGTGTTTTTATTTCTTTCCCTGTGGAGTTAGCAGCATCTGTGGTCATGGTCAGAGTCAGCACTTAAAAGTGCTTTTTATCTTCAAAGATCTCCATGTTAGATGGGGCCCTTAAGGTGGGCTCCGCTCGAAGGCTGCTCTGGTCAGGTAGCTAAATGAATTAATTAATGACAAGTGCTCTGCCTCAGACAAGGGTCACAAGACAGATTTATCACACTCTTTGATTTATTCTGACCAGTTTTGTCCTTGTCGTTCCTTCAAAAGCTATAGTCCATGACATGCCTTTTTGGTGGGGTGACACTTCAAAGTGGTACATGCTCCTGGTGGAAGGTTCTCCGATTCATACCTCTTAGGGCTACCATGCTCTTTAATTCAGTCATGTAGGGAAGCCATCCTTTAGAGACTTCCCTCACACATATCCCCCTTTCTTCCTGCGTCCTCCTTGCCAATGAATGGCTCAAGAGTAAACCTAGCTACTGTGCTCTCCTTATTCTGTAGAGACAACCAAGGAAACCCTTCCTTCTTCCTGGTGTCTGTTCCCATTCCAAGCTGTCCCCCCCATCCTCAACCATGGGGTAGAGAAAACGCCCTTTGGAAAGCAATCCCAGCAGACTGAAGACCTTCAGTTGGGGCACTTTCAGCCACTCCTCTGTCAGTCCCTGAATCCCTCCACTGCCCAAGGCTCTTCCCCCACCTCTCCCCATCCTCTTCCCTGTTTCCTTTCTTTCCATTTCTACCACTCTCCCTCCACCCTTCTCAGTCATCTTTCCTTCTTTCCTATTTCCCTTCTGAATTTGAGCACCTCTTGCAGGTTACGGAACTCGCCTCGGGATAAAGATGTCAGAGCAGGACTTGAACACTAAGCTGAGTGA
Organism: Mus caroli; assembly: GCF_978045245.1. Classification (NCBI taxonomy): domain Eukaryota; kingdom Metazoa; phylum Chordata; class Mammalia; order Rodentia; family Muridae; genus Mus; species Mus caroli. The sequence continues at coordinate 10,746,125 of NW_028227274.1, read as the reverse complement.
TTCATGAGCCTGCCTTTCCTTTCTCAGTTTTGAAAGCAACTGGTTCATTAATTTGTAACACAGCACGAATCATTGATAAGCCATTGAATGTGTTATAAGTCCCCAGAGAAAGTCGCTCCACCTCCCTAGGCCCATCCCCTTGTACATAAAGCAGAGGGGTTAGTCCGTGCTAATAGGATCTTCTGGTTCAATTTAAGCCTGTAGGTATGATAATTAGAATGAGCGCATCGGTGTCCTTGTTTCAATACAAGGATAATAACCACCTCATAAGTTTGGGGTAATAATTACATTAGAGAATGCACATAAGACCCAGCATGACTTTCTCACACAGTAATTATATAAAAAGAAATCCTTGCCATTCATATATTTAGAAACTATTAAGGTCAAACACTTTGCTAGGCCCTTAAGCTTTCCATCTTTTCTTTATCCCAGTGGGGAGAAAAGGGGGATCCTTGACTTTGCATGGTCTGATATGTACCTTCCCCTCACCCTATGTGAGATAGATACCTTTAGGCATCAGCAACTGAAAGCAGAGGGGGATAATTTCTGGCCAGAATATTCCCGGGCATTACAAGTAATTCTTATAGGCAGTTACTAAAGGGACTCTCTCCCTAATATTCCTTCCTGGAATATCAGCCAAGGTTGGACCACTTCTACAAATAGGACCAGGAAAGTTCCCATGGTGCTGAAGCACTTGTTTCCAGGGGGTGATGGGTCAATGACTGCTCCCTTTTCCCAGGGGGGAAGTGCAAGTTATCCCACGGGCCACAGAGCTTGCGGAGAGTTGATGTGCTGTGTGGGAAAGTGAGTGCTGCTGGACTCTGAGACCTGGCTTCTCTGCCCAGCAAGGCACCAACCTGTTGGAATTCTGGGAAAGCCATTGTACCTGCCCAATGAGAAGAACCATTTACTGTTCCACTGAGTCAGAACCACCAGAGACTTAAACAAAACTGCCTCAGCCTCTCATTAAAGTTTCTGATTCCATCACTTTTGGAGTGGGGCCCAGGCATCAGTAATTTTTAAAAACCTTGCTGGGTTATTCTAATATGCAGCCAGCATTGAAACCATTTGGTAAGATAAAATTCCATAAACTTCTAGATTAATCAAGACCTTTCATTTGGAATTCTCCAAATTCAGGTTTGAAAGGAAAACCTGGATAGAGATACTGGCCTCTAATGAGTTACTCCTTTTTGACAAATCTCTTAGCCACCCTCTCTCTCTCTCTCTCTGGGTGGAGAAATAGGAGTGTTTTGTGTGTCTGACATGTTCTTATCACATGCTAACTACACACATAAGCTGCCAGAGACGCTAACAAACAGCTCAATTCCTGTGGGCTCAGTTGCTTCAAGTCTCAAGAGTCTCCCTGTATCAAATTCAGACTCTCCTCTGGGGCATGGTCAAAAGCTTGAGTACTTTTCCATCTGGAAAAGGCACTGGGGAGAACGACTCTGCGATGAGAGCAGATGAGGCATTTGGCTGACCTTCCAGTCTCTGCTGATAACCGCCCAGGGACTGGATGAGAACCAACCCTCTCTGCAACCCGAGCACTACCCCTTCTACCCCAACTCACCCATAATTCCAAGAGGCAAGGGGAGCCATCATTAGATCACAAGTAAAGACAGCCATTTTCTTCAGTGTTGACTCTGGAGAGAGAAAGAACACTCCCAGGTACTCAAAAGATTTGCATCTGAATAAGAGGTAATATCGTAATTTTTCAGAGACGTTTCAGTTAATTCCTCCTAAATCCAAATATTTATTCAAAGCCCATTTCTTTCCAGAAAAGATTTAAGGCAAAGGATCAAAAGTTGGTTAGAAACCAAAGCATATCTCCTTTAGATGAAGGCTAGATTGATGGTTCAGAGAACTATCTAGAAAAGCAGCTTCCCTGTTTGCATCTGTGGGATGCCTGTAATTCATTCCTAGACTCTGCACATTCATTTCCCTATCAGCAGCTCTGTCACTCTTCTTGGTTCTCCTCCATCTTCAAACATCCCCGAATTTTCCAGGGTCACTGAGCAGTGCTGTGTGAGAGGGAGAAGCAGTGTGAGAGGGAGAAGCAGTGTGAGAGGGAGAAGCAGTGTGAGAGGGAGAAGCCGACTTTCAGTCTGGAAATCAGGACCAGGAACTTATGGAAAAACACAGCTGTAGCCTCAGAAAACTTAGTCCTTAACTCTGGCAATCAAAACTCACCAGTGGTAAGAGATTTTTGTATGAATAATTTTCATATTAAAACAAAATGGGCTTTTACGTCTGATACTCACTGGCCATTTTGTGCCACTTTATCATAAATGTAGAAGTCACACAGATCACAAACATGGGCAAACCCCAATGCTTTAAGAGTATCACTTACTTTGGGAAAGTTGCCTGTTGATATATTTCTAAATTGCTGCCCTAAGTTTTTAGGCAGCGTTCTCTGCTTGTGGGTTACTGTGGTAAAGCACAGAGAGCAATGGAGAAGCCAAGTGATCTCATTTAGCATGCGAGGAGTCTGAAGCCTGCAGCCATTTCACAACCCACCCAAGTGGGCATGGCCAGTCAGAGGCAACGCTTGGCAGCGAACGTGTATCTTCTTCCCACCATATGTTCTGTCGGGATGTGAGAGAGCATCACTGAGTAAGACTAAGGAAGAAAATGTTTAACTGTGACCTCAAGTGGGAACCCAGAAACTGGAATTACATGTGCAAGTCCAGACCATTACCTACAATCGCAGCAACACTGGAATTCTATGTGACTTCTGCACGTCTAGGTTCTGGCTCTGGTACCAAGAGTGAAGGATGCAGATGATCTGTCTCTGGGGACTCTTCCAGGATTATCACCACAGTATTCAACACATACCTGAGTTTTGTTTTACTATGTGATACACCCCTAAAAGCTTTCAGCCTGGTACTGAATTGGATCACAGAGTCAGTGCTGTCTTGACTTCCTCGGGGCTGATGAAACTTGGAAGAGTCCAACATTATCAGCTGTTGTTTGCATGTCAGTCTGGCCTCAGTAACTAAACTACTCTCCTTCAGAGAACAAAAACCTATGGCCCCGCTTCCTTTTGTATCCCTGACAATAGTGATGACTATTTATTCCATGAAGGAGCACTTGGCCTTACTGACCTCCTAGGGGAAGTACAAAGACGGTAACAAGGCGTGCCACGGTATCCATTCAGTCAGCATCAGAGAAGTGCATCCAGTCTTTCCCCGTCATTGGATTCAGCCACAGGCTGAAAATAGCTTTTAAAATTGCACCTGTACTGAACACGGAAACTCATTTCCCTGCATCTATGCCCTAAACAATACAAGTATTTACATAGCCTTTGCATTGTATTAGGTATTCGAAGTCATCAGAGACAACCATAAGTATATGGAGGGTAGAGGTAGGTTGTATGCAAATCCAACACCATCTTCTAGGAAGGACTTGAGTATCCTTAGATTTTGGTCCCCACAGGGGTCCTGGAACCAATTCCTCAGAGACAGTAAGGGATGACGTTATTGCAATTCTAGGACACCTATTTTTGCTTCATACTGAGAGGTGAAGTTATTGTGGAGCATTTATCTCAATAATGAATGAGGAGAACAGCTCAGACTTAACACGCTTCGGAAAAGGCTACTTCCAATGTAAAGGCATGGGTAATTTTATAGGAAGACACCCGGAAAATATTTTTCATACTAAGTAATGCCAAAATTTATTATGCACATTTTTAACTTTAAAAAGAGAGCCATTTCTGACTGATAAGATGTTCCAGCAAGTAAAAGTGCTTGCTACCAATCCTTACAACTGGAGTTCAATCATGAGACCCATAGTTTGGAAGGAGAGAACCAACTCTTGCAAGTTGTCCTCAGACCTCCACAGTCATGCTACAGAGCATGCTCTGTCGTCAAAACAAACAAATAAAAGTATAAAAGAAGAAAAAGAGCCATCTTATATACCAATGCATAATGTCTTTTTATAGTTACTTGGAAACCCCAGGAAAATCCTTTTGAAAGAGATTGAGAATAATCACTAGAGAGAAAAGCTCCCCCCTTGTAAATCTAATCCAAGTCTTGTTTCTATGTTTCCTCACGATAAAACTGTTCTGTTCTGTGGAAGTCCTTCCTATAGTGTTTAATGGCATTTTGTCTTTCCTTACCTTTCTGATGGATAAGAAATAAAACTGTATGCCTATCATGTGGCTCCAAACACTTGGCTTGACAAACACACTCCTTTAGAGGCAGAAAAATGCTTCTCCCTGCATTCCTGCCAGGGATTTTTTTTTTCTGGGGTTTTTTATTTTTAAATTTTCTGTTTTGTTTGTTTAGATCTCAAGCTCATGGAGGGTTTGATTGGGAGCAATAGCATCAAGTACAGGAGAGGCACACACCTTAGATTCCTGGATGTATGTGAATGTGTGCGTGTATGCCTGTGTCTGTGTGCATGTACGTGAGTGTGTGTGTATGTGTGTGCGTGCATGCCTGTTTGTTTGTGCGTGTGTGTGTGTGTGTGTGTGTGTGTGTGTACCAGAGGACATGTCAGCTGTTTTTCCTCAGGCACTGTGCATTTCTTGGTTTGAGATACTGGCCTGGAGTTCAACGGGTACACTGGACTGGCTGAATAGTCACCCCCTGGGGTCCACACCTGTCCCCATCTTCTCTGGTGAATTTGATTGGCTAAGCATGGGTAAATTCAACATTACAAGGTCTACTTACCATATCAGATCCTGGAATTAGAAGCCAGTGGCTCTTAGGCTCCATGATGTTATAATGTGGGGTTGGTTTCCATTGACACAGACACAGTTACTAAGTGAAATGGATTGGTTCTCCCAGCAGGCACCAGAGGAATAGGTTAAAATGGCCCAGCAGTCTCTGAGCCTGTATACATTGTTCTCAGGGACACTGAAAATGTCCCCATCTATGTCTTTTGTCATGTCATGAATAGGGTTGTACATCTAAACTAAGAATCTGAGTCGAGACAAGGCTGTTCCCAATTGCCATTCTGGCTAACGGGTCTCACCACCGCTCAGTAAGAGGCACCTAACCACACCCCACTCCCCCAAAAGGCCCAGCCTATGAACAGACCCAGCTGCCGTGGTGTGTGCCAAGTGCAAGCTCACATTTTAAGGAACACTAATTGGAAGTGAATGTCTTATAAATAATCCATCCAAGATTCTTTGACGAGCATGTACATTCAGCAAACCAAGGCCAACAGAATGTCTTCAGAGTGGTTCAAGGGGAAGGCCAGTGATGTGTGTGACCCTTCAGTGCCCATAGAGATAAAGGGTGCAGACAAAAGCTGGGTTGTTGTCCCTTTACCATCTCTGGCTGAATTCCAGTATAATGTAAAGAACTCCATGAAGCTTCAGTTTCCTCTCTTGCTTGTTTTCCTCCCTTTCTCCCCTGCTTTTCTTCTCTACAAACAGCGACTGGGGGAGGGGGAAAGAAAAGGAACCCTTGGCTTTCACATGTTTTGGGTGGGTGGGGGGACAAAACAGGTCTGAGTAATTGGAATCAATTAACTTAAGTGAGTATCTCTAAGGCTTCATTCATCGGAGAGTTTGGCATTTTCAGGAGAAGGCAGGAATTACGTTGCTTGGAAAAATAATTGGCGGTATGAAGCCATCCAGATGTACGGCACCTCTGGAAATATCTGTGTTCTGAGTGATAGGAAATGTGGTGATTCCTAGGACCCGTTCCCCAAATTCTTTTTACACTTATTTTGTCTCTTGCATCTGCTCTTTCAAAATCTCATCGTTCTGCAGTGCTGTTCAGGGAGTGGGGGTGGGGGAAGTTGGAGCTGAATTTTCCATATTCATGCCCTCAAATAGACCCTCAGAGGTCCCCTGTGGGTGGGAAAGAGAAACTCAAGCCCAGTACAATAACATACGCTTCTGGGGTCTCCGTGCTCCTCAAATCTATTTTTAAAAAGCATGCTTTAGTAAATTATATATAACATATAGCACATCGTGAATGTATGTGTACAAATGATGAAACGGAATCTCTTCAGGCTGGGAGTGCCATTCAGTTCCTTTCTCCACACAAGTTTACATCAAGAGCAAGCCACACAACTGTACCTTGAGAAGTTGGTCATCCTCCGGTTGAGGGCACTGCTACCTGTCTCCCCACTTGGCTTTTGTGCAGAACCCTAACACTGACCATGGGGTGCCTGGAGCCTTTAGGGTGATGCCACTTGTACATTTCTCAGCCGAGAGCACGTTGGAGCCACCTTGCCGGGTGTTTCTGCTCCCCACGAGAGCATGTGCCATTGTGGGTCCTGAGCATGGTGAACACACTGGCCAGACCAAATCTCCATTGGAAGTCACAGCAAAACCAAACCAGACACAAGAAGGTCTTCGATGCTATGTCTGACCCCTGGGACTGCAACAGGAAAGAAGCAGATGTGCTTGCTATATCATGTGTTTACTATATCCTCTTAAGTTTTAGAAGTATCTCCCTTAGAACCTCCTGTTACTCAAAGCTACCACCTCTACAGCGACTGGTTACCTGAGAGCAGCAACATGGACTGAAGACACTAAATTTCATCCATCTGCTTCTCTTTGGCCAGTTTATGGCAGTCACTCAAGTTCCCTAAGACACGGGAATATCAGTAAAGGGGGCAGGGATGGGGACTGGGGTGGGAGTGGGGGCAGAAGCGGAAAGAGTGAGATTTTAATGCTTGGAAATGAAGGGAATGTCCCCAAACTGAAGTCCACCAGGATTCGTTAGTGAGTAGTGACTCTTTAAGACCCCTCAAAACCTGGAAGTCTTAAGATTTCTTAAGCTCAGCCTGGACACACACACACACACACACACACACACACACACTCACATTCACACCTAACCAAAAATGTTAGAAGAGGTAAGCAGAAAGCCATCCCTATTCTTTACACAAACTGTTTACAAAAGGCAAAAGACAATGGCTGCCCAATAAAAGGGAAGCAAGTCAGAGCAATGCCTGAACTTCCCAGATACCCAGAAGAATAGCCGTTCTTCTGAGTCAGTATCTCCCTCCAGAGCACCCAGAACTCACAGGGATTTTGTTTACTCTTGAGAGGCCTGGAAATAAGTCAGCCATGGTACACAGGTAGAAATCATGGGGAACACTGACAATGGGCCACCTTTAGATTATGCTGTAGACAGCAAAATACTGTGAGACATGATCAAGAGGCAAAGGACATGAGCATGGTCTGAACCCACATGGAATATGCTGGCTAACACCCAGAGTACCATCTAGAATTCTTCCTTGGGGGAGATGCTCCAAGGCATCATTAGCCAGCGTTTCTTCAGCTCTGTTCATAGTCTGCATTTGAAGATGGAGAGTTGGCCTTTTAGTGACAAATCTGCATCTCATCACAAAGATGGAACCTGACATCCTTGGCTTGGTTATTCTCCTGAGAAGTAGACTCCCCTTTAGTTCAGCATGCTCAAAATAGAGACCGAGAAGACACTGAGTTTATTTTGGGCACAATGGAGCAAATACCCACAAACCTATGATGTTGGTGCCATTAGACAATGACACTTCTTCTCCATCCAAGTGGTTCAAATTCCATGTCACGGAATTTCTGAAGAGGCTTCATTGCTCTGTTGTTTCTCATTTAAAAATAGAAAGCCACAAATAAAACAAATATTTCAGAATGACTGAAAACTATTAACATGTTAGACAGTGTAGGCCAAAATGGCAAAATTATTTTGCTAAGGACCAGGCATATTGAAAGAAAGTTTGAGTACATAAATAATGGGTCATAAGAGAAAGTCATTCTTGTATGCTATTATAGAGCTTCAGTATGCTATTATATCGTTCTTGTATGCTATTATACACCATTAGCAATCTAATAATATGATACTATTACAAACACTGGAAGTAAACAAATGGGTATAATGTTACAAATATGAACATATGTAAATACTAGTATTTATTAATTTATTCTGTACTTATTAAGAAGTTTGTATGTGTCAATTTATCACCGGTACTCTAAAATATTATAATCTATTTTTGATGTTGCCTTTTTCCTGGTCACAAAAATACTACTGTCAACACCAAGTCAGCCAGTCTTGGTGGTAGATATTTTAATCCCAGCACCTGTAAGACATGGGCATGTAAAAGACACAGTTATAACGAGCTCAGGTTCATGATACTGAGTTAATGCTTATGATGAAAAGCCTCTGCAAGCCTTCCACCTGTTCGAAGACACAGAAAAGTGGTAGCAGTCTATGGCTAGAGCTGGATATTCCCACTTGAAATCTCCAGATCGTGTAGGCAATAGAATTGGTGGCAGAGATTTGGTGTAGGTCATACTCCCAACTTCCTTTGTGTTGAGGAAGAAGTTTGGGGACAAGGAAGTAGAAGTTGGGAACACTGTTTTTTTTTAACATTTAAGATCACATAGTAAGGATTACAGTGACAATGATAGAAGTAGCCTGAATTCCTGAATTGTGACCTGGGGCAGAACCTTACACTATGCTCCCACCGTGTTTCTCTACGGAGTCCCAGTCTGCTTCCAAAATGCATTATGTAGAATGATATCAGCATGCAACTAAGACACAGAACAATCTAGAAGACACTCAAAATACACCTGACTTCTTCCCCAAGCAAGTATAGCATGATGGGGATGTGCTGGGTGGTGTGTGTATGGAGTGGCATGTATGTAGTTTATGCATGTATGTTTGTGTGGTGTATGCTTCTGTGGTATGTAGAGATGATGTTTGGGATAAATGTGGATGAGTATGGTGTATAGTGTATAATTTACATGCTGGGTGTAATGTGTAGTGAGTGTAATCCGTGTGGTGTAGGAGGTATCATATATGTGGTAAATTTGTTATGGTAGATGTATGTATTGTTGTGGTGCATATTTTATGTATGATTGTGTAGTGTGTGCTTCTGTGGTATATATTTGTTATAATTTCAATCACAATTCAGTTTTTGCCTTTGGACAAAGTTGTATACATTAGTTAAGGCAGGATTTGAAATCAGCTGCTTTGGAAGTTTTAGAGGACTCTGAGAAGCACCTCTGTGAATTTAAACTCGGGACTTGACCATAAGTATCAGTGTACAGAACACAGAAGGTTTCATCTTCTTCCCTGTCTTCCGAGAAGAAATCTTAAAAAACCACTTCAATAGTCAAACTCACAGATATAAAGCTGACCCACAGATGCTGCCCACAGTCACAACAAGGGCATTGACCTTCTCCAGTAAAATGTCACCTAACGTCCCTAAAGACCCATCACACTAAGACAGAACAAGTTTGCATTTAAACCATTGAAAATGCTAGTGAACTCAATCTTGTGCCTGGGCCAGAGAGCATCTAGGCAGATTGTGTGTGGTGTTTGAAAACTAAGTATTACTTAAATGACCAAGGGTGGCATTGCTCTCTGTCACACTAAACAATGGAGACTTCACATCCAGCAATTCTATCAGGGGCATTCACCCTGTCTCCATTCGCAGTGTTGGGTAGGTGATAACCACTCTTCCGAGCAAGTTATCTGCCTGGTGTCTTTTAGAGAAACGGGGACTCTAATGATCAGGTTGGTGTAGCACGGGGCCATTAGCGTCTTCCTCTGAGACCTGCTTTTGGAGGGAAGAGTACTATACACTGCAATATGACTCAAGAAAGTATTAACATGCCTGAGATTACTGGAGTTGCCAGCCTTTGGGGCTGTTGTGGGGGACATTGGAAGGAATCAGAGACATTTCCAGAAGATTACAGACATCACAGGGGAAATTGTTTGCTAGCACAGTGCACACTGAGATGACTTTAGACACCTGCAAAAATCAGAATCACTGCGTGCATACACACACACACACACACACACACACACACACAGGAGCAGAAGGCCTAAGAAAGCAGGGATATTGTCACAGTAGCGACAGACCCTCCTTTCTGTGGCTGTGCTCCGGCAGCTTCCCAGGCTAGTCTCTCTTCTGACTGGCATCCCAGTTCCAAATGGTTTAGACTGGGTCACAGTATTTGTTGAGAAATCCCAGTCAACTGATCAACTGATTTTGTTCCAGTGCTTAAAAAAGCAATCTCCAAGGCAAAGAACATGGCGTGGGGGGGAGGGGGAGGTCAATTCCACTTCTGTCCCAAGAAACATTCTGTTTCCTTTCCCTTGGTGCTTGGTACTGACACTGGCAATAGGTCACTCCCTGAAGGCAGGAATTTATCAAAACAAAAGGATAATCTGAATTTCTGGTGACTTCCATAGTCACCCACCATGTTTGCTCTGTTAAAGACAGTGACTTCTGGATGGCCTGGGTAGAAATACCATAAGGCTACAAGAACCAGACTATGACAGCCAGGAAGCTAATGTGTGTTACCGGGAATGCACCGAGGGGAAAAACTTTGAAACATTTTAAAAATGCAGGTGCACAAATTACTCATGCCAGGAGCGGCTGTGGCACTCTGTAATAAAATCTTATGTTTATTTTCCACTGTTGAATACACATACCTTAGTGTTCCCAGAGAGAGAAGCCGACGATGCTATCCAATGAACAGTTTGCAGATGGATTAAATACATGTACCAATGAAATAAAACGTGCAGATTTGGAGCTTTTTCTTCCTACCTTTGCTCTGGGCCCACAACTCCCCAGTGAGGACAGGAGGAGTTTGTGCAAAGATCTGAAGTCAAGAAGGATTAGTTTCGAGTCAGATGGAAAAGGACACGTATGAAAATGCTCCTGCACGGGCTCGCGACCAAAAGCTCTGGTGCGAACATGTCTAGCTCTAGAGCCGAGGGCAGGAGGGAACCCAAGAGAAAGCTTTCCAATCGGTTCACGGTGGGTGGGGCAAGGACCAGCAAAGCACTCTGGGATTTGTCTGCTAAAGGATATATGATGGTTCTGGAGGAAGTTTTGACTGGCAGCGGTGGTGTAAAACTTGAAGTTGCTGCTTCCTTCTGAGAATGCATCCATTTATTGGAAGAATATTTCCAGTTCAGTAGTTGATCAGTGCTATCATTTCTGTGGTGTAGAGACACCAAAAGATGCTTAAGACAAGGCACCAGTGTCCACATGGCTAATTATCCAAGCCAGACAGTGTGCAGAAGAATCATGTGAGTTATTTTATTGAGTGTCATTCAAGGAAAGAGGCAACTCTGGTTTACAGGACAGTAGGGATTTGGAATGGTGGGCAGACTAGTCTCTGGCCTGAAGTTAAATGCATGTACCATGTTTAGGGAGAAAAGGAGAATGTTTTTTGACAAAAGCCTCCATGATTGCTGATTAGACTTCTGTTAGAGAGAGAAGTGGCGATCCTGGAACTGCATTGTTTACGTTCTACAGGATTCCCAGGAAAACAAGGCAAGGATTCCAGGACTTGTTTATCTTGGGTGCCATCTTTTGGAAATTCATTTTTTTCTTACTTGCCAACTCTGGCCATCCTTTCCTGATTGATCTTCCTACAGCTAATAGAACTGGTAAGGAAAATTTCAGAAGACACACAATTCAACTGCCCATGCATGCTTGCGTATACACAAAACACACAGAGATATGAAACAACACACTCAACAAACCACACATCCAGTCATGTACATGCACGCACATATGAGCCTGAAGCGTCCACCTTTCTACCTAGGTCACCATCATTGCATCTAAGACTAGGCTGTCCTTGGCATTGGTCTTCTGAAAGACAGCAGATTGTAACACCCTGTTCAGGAACTAATATAACTGGCTTGCCTGTTCTTAGGGGGAAAGGACAAAGAGAACATAAAATGCATGCCCCTGAATGTCAGAAGTCCTAAAAAAGATGCACAATGACCTACCTGCCCCAAACCTGGTGACAGAATTTGCATCTGGCACAAATGGAAGCCAGTTTTCCTGTCTACCCAAAGATTCCAATCTGTTCAGATTCTTTGACTCTCCTCTGGGGCAATGGAGGTGGTACCAAACACCGTCTTTCTAGACATTATGCACAAGGGGGTGCAGTACAGGGGACAAGGCTCCACCTTCACCGTTGTCTCACTTTACCCTACAAGGGCAAAGAGAAAAACAGGGTGCAGAGAAAACCTTCATGAGCAAATTCTGCCCTACTCAGAGTCTCTCTCATCTCCATGTGCTTTCCCCAGCCTCCTGTCTCTGAGTCAAACCATTAACATGTACAGGTTGATCAGTGGAAGCATGTGGCCTGCTTGACAGACATCAGCTGTGCCACGTGCACAGCTGAGCAAACCTGGCACACAGGTATTGTAGCTGCTGTTCTTCAAGAGCTAGCTCTCCATCAACAGCCATCTTGTTACATTTGCTTGTTAGAGAGAGAGGGAGAGAGAAGGAGTGAGAATGAGAGAGGGAGGGGGAGAAGGAGGAATAGAAGGAGGGAAGGAGGGAGGGAGGGAGAGAGAGACAGAGAGAGACAGAGAGACAGAGAGAACAAAAGAGTCCATCTCATCTCTCCTGAGATCTCCTTTCCAGGCTAAGCACTCTGGGTCACATTAGGTTCTATTTTCAAGGGAAGTGGGTTTTGCTTTGGCATCCCAGCTACCACCTGCCTGTACTTTTTAGTTCCTGTTTGCTGGGAAGCTTGCTCTGGGTCCTGCATGTCTTCACAGCTCGTTCTGTGGAAGTGAAAACATTGCTGAACTAAGGTAACTTCCAGCAGGTTTCCAGCTTCCTCCAGATGGAACTCACAGCCTCTGTGAAGATCAGGTACCTCTGACAGTTTTCTGTGTCTCACAGGCAAAAGCTTTGAGAGCAGCTCTTTTAGAGGAGGAAGGAAGAGTCTAGGTTGAACACCACCGTGAAGAAGGAAACCATTGTCAATCTTTCTGGCACATCTAGTTGTGGAGTGAAAATCCCCATTGTTGTGAAGCTTCAAGCAAGTGAAAACACAGATGAAAGAAAATGGAATGACTGCTGACAGACCAGAACATGACTTAATCAGCAATGAAAATCAATGAGTTCAAGACCACTGCCCCCAGCAAAAATCAATGGGGGAAGAGGACCTGGAGCCTGCAGCCCCTCTCCAGGTGTATCTGCCCAAGGCCACCCAGTTATATTCCCCCATGCCTCACCTGTCCTTCTACACTAAAGCAAATTCAGGCACCAGTTAGCCATTTCTGGAAAATTCTCCCTACTCTAAACAAATAAATATAGAGCCACTGTTGTAAAAAACAAACAAAACACCCACAACAACTTCAAAACTCAAAAGACTAGCACAGTAGATATATATTTACTATGTAATTATGTAGTATAATATATATGTAGTGTATATATGTGATATATATTTTTTTCTACTCTAATAAATATGGCTATTTCTCTGCTTCCAGCTTTTCTGAGTGTTCTCAAAGCCATGAGTCAGGGACAGAGACTTCACTCATCCCGAGACGAGACGAGATTTCAGTTTTAACCCACGAGCCTCACCAATGACCACAAGCAGAAGAGGATGTGGTAAGATAGCTCAGGTGTCCTGTCATCCCGTCATGGAGTGGTATGTGCTGCTTCTGGCCACATCCTATTGCTCTGCACTCACCTGGCCCCATTCAGTTGTTAGGAGTAAAGGACAAGGTTTCCAGCTAGCTAACATCTTCTTAGTCTGAGCAGTCAGTCTTTCCACATGGCCTACTTCAAAACCTGCAACAAGAAGATGTCTTGGATCCCCAACGAGAAACGCTTCCACATTCCCACCTACTCTGTCCCTCTCCTCTCTTAACTGAAATACCTGCTCGTTGTGGCTGTTTGTCCCGGCTCAGGGAAGCCAACTCCCCCTTCTCTTCTCTCTTGCTAGCTTTTATCAGACTTCACAGACATGTTTTCCATTCTTTGTATTGTTGATTCGTCTCAAGAACTTTTCCAGTTTCTGTACACGTTCTACTGGTTCCTGTCATTAAGGAAATGATTCGCTATGGCTGTTGCAGAACCATATCCTATTGTGGGCAGTAACAAGCTCTCATTTGACAAGATTCCATATAAATATTGCATTTAATATCATTTTTAATTGTATTCCAAGACAGGGTCTTGGTATGTAGCTCAAGCAAGTCTTGAACTCATGACTACCCTGTTTCAGCCCCCAAGGTCAGGAACTACAGACATTTACCACCACAGAGTCAAAGCTACTCCTTTCATTTATGCTAGTCTTTTAGGAGTTGTAGTTGTCTGAGAATTTATTACCATGTCATCTGAAATTTTAGGTTACCAAAGAGTAGATGCCGCAGCTAGAGCAGGGTGCTAGAAAACACCCAGCTCAGATTTCATTCGTGCACATCCTCTGCAGATGCTCTTGAATGTAAAAGGGTGATGATTATAGAAGCAGTAAGAGGTTGTATTTTCTTACAGAGATGCTTACTACCTTCCTGGCTGTTCATCTTTTTTCACATTACTATTTTATTTACATGTCACTTAAGATGAGATCATAATATTCCCCTATTGAAAAGGTGGTATGGGTATCATGAGTAACTTCAGCATTGCCACATTCCTCTGATGATTTGGTGTCCCCGGAACCTGAAAACATACCATTTATGTGTCATTTGATGAGCAGATGCCCACTGACCACTGCCATGTGCATTGTTGTAAGCATCAAGAAAGTGAAGGGCTCGAGACATGATCTGTTGCTCAGAGAGAAGAGCTACGGAAATGACAAGAACAGTTCCTATAGGATATAAGCACTGTCTCTTAGCTCTTTGGGCAACCAATATGGTATAAAATGAAAATTACTTGACTTTGTTCTAAAGGAAAGAGAATGAAGAACATTTTGCTTTGTGGAGAAGAGAAGGCTGGAGTTGGATCTCTGGAGATGAGATAGAATTTCTTTATGAATCTGGTGATATGTAAAGAAGAATCGAGTTTGTAAGAATAACATTTGTAAAGGACAAGATATATAAATTAGTAATGAATGAACGATGATGGTGGTGGTGGTAGCTGTGATGATGATGAGATAATAATAACTCAAAGAGGTAGGAGTGTAAAGGGTATATCTGGCTCTAAGTGGAGAGTGGACACACATTGGAAAGTGATTGTAGGTACAATGACAGTCCTTGTTGCTGTGCCTCAAGATCTAGGAAGCCTTGATAAAGGGGCAGTGAGACCAAGCTACTCTTGAATACCATTAGTACTATCCTAGTTTGTGTCCAGTGGCCTTGCTAATTCCCTCTGCCTAAACTTCAGTCTTGCTCATTCCAAAGGTCCCTTCCAGTGTTGTGCCTTAGCAAATGTTTATGTGCCTTCTCATGCATAGACCCCGCTGACTCCTCCTTAGACCCCGTTGCTCATTGATCCCAGTCAAGATGCCAGGCAGCATACCAGTAGCCCTGCATCCAACCGCTAGTCCATGCAAAACCAACATCAGCCATTTAATCTCTACTCCTCTCTGTCATGTTCCTCTGAAGAACTTTCTTCTGCTGACTATATCGCACTTTCTCAGCTGGAGCTCAAGGAGTTATCTTCCACACACTATGCCCCCTGCCACACTCGCAGTGTGCTAGCCACACAGAAAATTGCAGATACATACTTAGTGGTTAATTCAAAGGGAATATTTATAATGTCATCTTGGGTCCAGTCACATTGTAATTATCTTTTGTTTGTAGGGGAAGGGATAGGAAGATTGCTCAAAACCAGTACAAATCCTGAACATCTGAGTTTAACTGGCAGAACTCATGCAAAAAAGGAAAAACAAAACAAAACAAAAAAACCCTCAACAAACCAACCAACCAACCAAAACCAAAAAACAGCATGCCTTGTAGCTTGTACTACTGAGTATAAAGTGGTAGAACTTATACTGAGGAAACAGAGACAGAGAGATCCCTGCAGCTCCTTAGCCAATCAATGGCTCTGGGCCAATGAAAGACCCCAACTAATAAGATGTATAGTCCCTGAAATTAACATTTGTGGATGACTTTCGGCTTGTACACACACACACACACACACACACACACACACACACACACATTTGTTATTTGTTAGAATGCAGGGGGCAGGTCAGAGTTTGCTGAGTTGACTGTCTGATGAAATGGTCTGCATATTTTTTGAGTATGTTCTATGACTATGGAAATTGTAGAATTAGTGGTCTAATCGGTAATTAGCATATTCTGAAAAGGGCCAAATAGTAAATAATGTAGGTTTTATAAGTCAAATCTAGTCTGAGGTGTATTCTCCTTGCTTATCTGTCTCTTTTAAAAGATTTTATGTATTTATTTTTATTAATAAATTTTTCTTATTCTTGAGAATTTCATACATATATACAATGAAATATGATTGAGCCCACTCACCACCCTCCCACAACTACCCCAATACCCCAGTACTTCTTCTCTCCACTTCATATAATCCCTCTGCTTTATGACAGACACATTGTCTAATTTGAGGGTCATCTGATAGATATATATATATACACACACATATATAATCTTAGTTGTAACTTATTTTAAAAAAAGGACGACGGACCATAGGCTAGTTTTGGATCACTGATATTAAAAGGTTGGGCTACTCACTCTCCTTCAGGGAATTCAGATACATGAAGTCCATTGCTTTAAGGATGGCTTAGAAAGAAATGTTCGTTCTTAGAATTCTCAGGGAGCTGGCCTACTTCCTCCATAGGGTTCTGTATTCTGTCTACATGGGATGTGCGTAAGCTCCTTAGAAGATGCCTGCTCATCTGGATAGTGCCATGAGAATTTCTATGACACCCCTCCCTGGTTTGCATGTACAGTTCTCAAACAAGGACTCTCAATGATGCTGTAGTCACACAAAGGAAACAATGAAGCAAAATGGAGGTTGCTGTTCCCTTCTCTCCCGTGTTCTCTCAACCTGCTTCGTTAGCAGACTGCTTTTTGCCAGGGTCTGAATGTAACCTCTAAATGGCTCAGGCTACCTGTCCAGCACCCCCTCCATCCATCCTTGCTTGAGGCCATCCTCTTGCTTGTGGGGCATGGGGAGAAGCCCGCCCCACCCTTCTGCACTCCTAGGAAGAGCTTGTCTGTGGTTAAGAGGTCAAGCTCCCAACTCGGCTCCTAGTGAAGTGTGAATTTGCACAAGACGATTCAATATATTTTCCTGTGTGCTCTTCCGTGTATTCATGCTGCCCGATGATTTTCTGACATTTCGGTCTGCTGCTCTAAGTGGCCTGTGTAAGGGATCTGACCCTGACCTTGACTGTGGCTTTTAAGTGAGAAGAGCGAGAATAAACACACACAAATAATCCTTTGCAGGGCATGTCTGTGCCCAGGCAGCCCTCGGTTATGTGCTGTGTGCTGACCTCCCGAGGTTCTGATGAAAAGGGTAGGGAGCTGTCCTTCCAAGGCTATTAGCAGGAGGCCCAGCCTGTCGGGGATGAAGGCGGGGAAGCGTGGACAGCACGACCCCTTCGGTCTCATCTGGGTCTCAGAATTCTGTGATTCCAAAAGTGACTCTTACTTTGTGCTTGGGGCTCATGCACTTAGTTAAAACCACAACAGTGCGTGCTTTTACAAAGAGGAAGGACAAATGAGCCCCGGCAATCTTCCGATCTCAACCAGACCTCATTTTTCCAAGTCACCACCTTACTCTCATCTGTAAGGTGAGACCCAGTTATCTTTGTGACAATCTCTCCCCAGGTGCCCCATCTCGGTGATTATGCTCAGCGGGAATGCGCTGGCTGCCCATCTCTGCAGTTAAACTCATTAAGATGGGAGGCTGAGAGATCTCCATAGAGCGTCCCCACCTTGGAATTGATGGGCACGTTCCCCTTCCTTGGCTACCTGGTTTAGGGCTTGGAGGACTTTGGGGCCTGATTGTCACAGAGCTTGCTTTAACCTGGATTCACTGCCCTGATTGGTGCTTTGAGAAAGATGCTTGCTGTGAGGTCAGAAGAGAGGGTGAGCAGAAGGCAGGCCACAGGCAAGTTCTGTCTTAGGAAATAACAAAGCCACCAGGCTTACCCAGTTTGAATTTTGGTCATGACGTACATGTTCATTTTTAATAAAGGAGCTTTTCCTCACTGGTGCTTCAGAGGACAGGACGGCGAGTTTCAGGAACCATTGAGAGGTGGAGATTAGTCTGGAGGTAAGAGAGCATGTGGGTGGTGAGGTGGGAGTGGTCCTGCACGAGAGAAAGGCAGGGAGGGTGATAGGCAGTTACAGAGATGCCCTTGGCTGAAGGTCACAGAGGAGGCAGGAGGCTTCGGTCTGTAGTGCAGATAGGCCCCAGGGACAGTAGGTTTGGGATTAGGGGGAGCATCCCTAGCTGATAAGAGAAAATGAAGGGATGATTCTAGAGGGAAAGTAGCTTTGTCTTAAGCTTGCACTAGCTTTCTGAGACTATAATAAAATATCCAAGACAAGTAAGTCTTAATAAGAGAAAAAAGTTGTTTTTTGAAGAGTTTGAAGCTTCAGTCTATGCCTGGCTCAGTTCATTGCTTTGATGGCAGAACAAGTTGTATACTTCATAGTGAGAGGGAAGCAAAGAAAGAGAAGGAAGGAGCCAGGGTCCCACTATCTCATTCCAAGAATTACCTTCAATAACTAGAGATGTCTAGTTAGCCCCCAGGGTATTAGATGGTTAACCTACCTCCAATTAGCACCAAGAATAGAGTAAGCCAAGGATTCCTGGGGCGTTTCAGATCCAAAGTGTAGTAGTTCCATTGAAAGGAAAGCAGATCCTGGGATACTCAGCTACAGAAAGAAACACATGCAACAAACAAACAAATAAATGTGTTCAAGAGAGACATGGAGAGAAGGGTGGACCTTGAAGGAGATCTAAGGGTTCCAGCCAAGCAAGCACTGTAATATCTCTCAGCTTGGTGGAAGGTTGAGCAAGATGGCAAGGAGACAACTCTTCTGTTTGTCTTGTCTGAGGGAATAGAATCTCAAACATGTGCTGTGCTACAAAGGAGAACAGGATCTGTAGCTGTGAGCGCATAGCAGATAGCTTTTCCCGTCAAACGGACGGCAGAGTCTGCGTTCCATTGTCTCACCTGTACACCCTCTTAGTCATCTTCCCATCACTGTGATAAAATACCCTGACAAGAGTAAACTAAGGAAGGACTCACAGTTGAGGTGAGTCCAACCTGGGGAAGACACAATAGCAGCACCAGGAGGCTCCTGCTCATTGCACCCGCAGACAGGAAGCAGAGAGTGACAAAAGCTATTCTCAGCCCACTTTCTCCTGTTGTGTGCTCCAGCATCTCAGCCTAGGGAATTGTTCTGCCCACACCTAGGGTGAATTTTCCCACTTTAGTTACAATAATCTAGACAATCCCTAACAAACATACACGGAAACTTGTTTCCAAGGGATAAGTCCTGTGAGGTTAACAATCAATGAAAACCATCCCAAACACTAACATCATTCCTGTAACGGTCAAGAGCGGGGCAACCCTGTACTCAAATATCTATCTGAGACAACACCTCTAAGACCCCCTCAGCATTAGTTTTTATGAAGACAATAAAAATGTTGGTTGTATGAGAGCTATATGCAGTAAAGTATGATTACATGTAAGGGGCTGTAAATGTGTCTTTACTGGGGCTCTGTTCTCAGGGTCCATCCATCCACGTTTAAAGGGTAGCTAAAAAATCAAAAGGAGAAACCTGAGAATGGATGGTGGGTCAGCCAGAGTCTTTGTTCTGATCTGGCTGGTGTTTATTTGCTTCATGGCTCTTGAACATGGCTTGGACCACTTTACCCCACCAAAGCTGCTCTGTTGCTACTGAAAGCTCTGGATTCTGGCTTTGGAATTTGGGGTGAAGAGAAGGGAATCTTAGTTTCTTCTCCTTCCTCTTCTGGTTCTACTGACAGCTGGGCCAGGGACTTTGTAGTTCAGATCTTTGAATGCAGGTCTCCTTTCTGTGACTCTAGTATCCATCAGATGGTGTCTGCTCTATGAAAACACTATCTTTCAAGTTCTAGATACTGCTTCTGGCTTGCCTTTTTTTTTTCCTTTTCTTTTTTTCAGGTGTATGCTTGCTGGTATGTGAGAGCACCTATGTGTGCATCTTTGTGCATGTGCTTGTAGAGGCCAGAAGGTTGACACTGGTATCTTCTTGAATACCTTTCTGCCATATGTATTGAGGCAAGTTCTCTCATTTGAACTCAGAGCTCCCCGATTTAGCTACTCTATTTGTAAGCTTGCTCCAGGCATCTCTGGTTTCCAAAGCCCTGAGACTCCAGGAGAAGTTCTATGGCTGTCAAGCATCTATGTGGTACTAAGAATCTGAACTGCAGTCCTCATGGTTTCACAGCTAATAATTTACACACTGAGTCATCTTGCTAGCCCTGGCTGCATCCTTGTTACCTGCTACTACTCATTGGTAGTGTTAGGTCTTTTAATTCTTCCAATGCTTCTATAATCAGTACCTCATGTCAAATTCTCTCTCTTGACCTGAAGTAAGCCCTCTTTTTCTTATTGGATTCTGGATGATAAGAACACCTATTGCTGTTTGCAGAAATTCATTAGGCAGTAAAAGATATAGGAACCACACTAATTCATACTAATTCATTCTCCATGAGCATGTATTTTTCTGTAAAGCCCTCTTATAATACTTGCTGCCGTTCAGTCTTTAGTAGAGGATGCTTTTCCTCTTTTTGCATGACTGTGCATCTGTCATAGAGAAGCTTCTGCTATTGGAGGAAGAACATATAACAAGGCCCAAAGCCCAAGTTGCAGTTCTTACTGGGCAGATGCGTGGGTTCTTATGAGTGACTACAAACATCCTATGGCTATTCTGAAAATTGGGATTTTAGGCTCTCATGGTTTGATGCTAATGGTGACCACAAGAAAAGTCAAGTAGAGCCTAGAAGATAATCAATTAGCTTGTTGAGCAGAAGAAACTGAGCCAATTTACCTGTGAGAAAAATATGAAGAAAATAACAAACAAGGAATACATATTAGAAGCTCAAGGACTTTTGAGATGCCAGAAGAGGCCACCTCAAGGAGTAGATGTGTGCCAGAAAAGGACAACAACTAAGAGTCATATCATCTTAGGATCCTGAGACACAACCTTATACGGTCTAGGTTTGGATCATGAGTGTTCCACAGGCTCATGGACTGCTATCCTGGTTCTTGCCCAGTGCTATTGGAAGGCAGAGAACTATTAAGAACTAGAAGCGAGGTCTAGTCAGGGAAAGCCAGGCATAGCAAGCATATGCTTGAAGGTCGTATGGAGACCCTAGCCCCACCCTCACTCTCTCTTTACTCTGCAGCTACTGTGAAGTGAGTGGCACTTTCCACCATGGGAGACAATGTTGCTGTGACCCCAGGCAATGGGTCACATGACCTGGTCTGAGACCTCTGGAGCCAAGAACACAAATATGCTTTTCCTTACTTAAAATTTATTGTTAGATGCCTTTTGTTTTCTTTTTATTTTATTTTTTTACTTTTTTAGATGCCTTTTCACAAAGAAAGAAAGAACGAAAGAACTCCATTTTTCTGTCTCTCTGTCTCTCTCTGTCTCTCTGTCTCTCTCTGTCTCTCTGCCTCTCTCTGTCTCTGCCTGTGTGTCTGTCTCTGTCTGTCTGTCTCTGTCTGTCTGTCTGTGTCTGTCTCTGTCTGTCTCTGTGTGTGTGTGTGTTTGTCTGAACGGAATGGGAAGTGATGAACAAGAGGATCACATTCAATAATTCAATTCAATAAACACATAGAAACACCTTCTCCAAGCTAGAGACTGTGCATCTGGCTTGGGGAATAGGAAGAAATGAAACTGTTTCTGTCCTCGTCGTTGAAAGGACGTAAGGAATTCAGTGAAGGAATACAGATGGTGGGTGACATACTGTAAAAGCTAAGGTGTGAAGCAAGAGAGCCGAATGGAGGCAGGAGATGCAGACGAATCTGGGCATAATGAAGGCCTCTGAGAACCGCAGTAAGGAAATGGGAGATTCCTCGTAGCAAGATGGGCTGAGTCAGGTAGCAAGCTTCTTACCGTGGCTCAGATGTGTTTTGCACTTTCTAAGAAAGTCAGTTGCTGCAGTTTGCCCAAGGACATACTGTATAGCATCTTGTTGTAATTCTAAATGGAATGAGAAGGAGGGATGGAGGGAAGGCAAGAGGGAGAGAAGAAAGGGAGAAGAGGGGGAAGAGAGGCAAAGGAGAGGGGGAGAGGAGGGGAGGAGGAAGGGGCACAGGCCTGCTTAGTGTTTAAAAACTCAAGTTCAGTTCCCGCGGGAGAGAAAGGCAAGAGTATCCTCAAGTCCAGTAGCTATTCTGTGTTCTTGGGCACGGACCTTGTATTGACATTGCTGGTAATTAGAGTTAGCTCAACATGGAAATGGTGTGTATCTATCAAGGACCGAGCCAAATAGAATTTACTCTTCAGTACATAGGCACGGTAGGTCACCATCTCCATAAAACCTCGGTTTGCTTTTTGTGTAGATTTTAGAGATTTAATTCTTAATTGTGAGTTTCTTTACTTTGTAAGTCCTTCTCGAGTGAGGACCATTTACATGTCATCTTTGCTGACTTATTTTTGTCGTGTATTTACATGCTTAAGAGTTTCTTGTCAAAGAAGCAATTAAAGCAAATAGTGTAATCATGTGTTTATAAGCCTTAATTACAGACCTATAACAGCACAATTATGACATCTAATTTTATTATAAAATATCTGCTTAAATTTTCAGGAGAAAAGGAATTTTCCACTTGAGGCTTACTGTCTCGGGTGTTTTTAGATTTATTTGATAAATTGCTAAAAAGAAATCTATCTGCTTTGCGAGACTCCATAAATGGGAATTTTGAGGAGCACACAACTACATGAATGTTTCAATTTCCACTTATTTTTAATTTATGTAACTAAAATAAAAGACAGATTATTTCTTGAATTTAGAGTTACTCGTTCTTCAGAGCCACAATACAGACCACCCAAATATACCAGCTCTGGTGAGTTTTCCCGTTATACGTGTTAACAGTCATAATGGAATGGTGGGATGAGGTATATACCTAACGCACCAGCACAGGGAGACTGAGAAGGGTTCCAAGTTCAAGACCAGCCTGTACCATGTGGTGATACCTTGTCTCATAATGAGAAGTCACCCCCTTTTGAAATTCAGCTTTCTTCTACATAAGCTTGGCTTATAAAACAATTAAATATGATCTCCCATAAAGTCGGGCTCTGTTTTAGGAGGTACATCATTTCCTGGGCTGCCTCAAACTCCTTATGTAGCTGAAAATGACCTTGAATTTCTGATCCTCCTGCCTTCACCCTCTGAGTGTGGGGATTATAGGCAAGTGTCACCATGCCTGGTTTAATGCAGCGCTAGGGATTGAACTCGGTGCTTAGTGCATGCTAGGCAGGCACTTTATCCACTGAGACACATCCCCAGCCCCAGAGTCCAAGATGTCTAAGAGAGGCTCAGTTCTAATCCACTCCCGGGTCCACCTGTATGGCCAGCGAGTCGCTGGTTGGCTGCTTAGTGATTCTCAAAGAGCTGCAGTGTTTACCTCTCATTATGGAATTGGTATTTAACATTCTCAGCACAAGAACACCAAGTGAAGTCCCATTGCTCTTCTGTCAGACTTGCATCGCCCTGGCAAAGGCCTTTGTCGAAGCTTATTGACTCTGAAGGGAATTTGCTTGTGTGGGGGTTCCAAGGAGCAGAGATGAAGGCTGTCCCTAGCACGTATGTGACGAGAGGCACTAAATCCATGACCACAGATGACAGTGTCTTAAATGTCCTGTTCCCTTTCAAGCTGTCAGTGGCTCTCAGTGAAATAAACTTGGCTCCTGCAGATGCCCAAGCCCACACCTTTGAGACGGTCCAATACAATCATCGCTTCTCCTGAAGCAGCTATGTAGTTAGTAAGGAGGCTCATTTCCTTTACATCGTGGCTGCATTATGTCAAATAGAATTTGTCAGCTCTCAACTAGCTGAATGCTATAATTGATCATGATTCCCCAAGAAAGGAAAAAAGGCAACAATTAAAGAATCCATGAGAGAATATATTAAAGCAAAAGGGGGGGTCCAAAAGCCCTTTCAACAAGAGTGCTGGAGAGAGACAGGGGGAGGGGAACCAAAATTGTTCTTCTGGTGCTGCTTCATTGATTTGCTTTAAGGCAAATCAGGAAGGGAGGGGGGAGGGGGAGGGAGGAAGGGGAAGGGGAGGGGAGAGATTAATCAATTCGAGAAGATTCTGCTAGGTGCCCATTCAACCTTCCCCATGAATACAACATATTAATTGCAGCTGTGTTTGAATGAATGACTTTCTTTAGTGTGTACTTATCCGTTTATCTGTTAGTTCATTATTAAGTGTGCCCACTGATAAGGAGTCTGTTGCCTAGCTCACTCGCTCTTCAAGGGTTCAATTCAGACAGCTAACTCTGAGCTCCCTCAGAAAACAACAGCATGGGGGGGGTGAGGGGAGAGGAAAGAAGGGAAAAGGGAAAGGGGCAGGGCGGGGGGGGAGAGAGAGAGAGAGAGAGAGAGAGAGAGAGAATTGGGTTTTCTTACAGTGGTAGATTGGGGTGTAGTATCAATAACTTTAATGGAAGTAGAGCCGGCGCCCTGATAGGAGCCCTGCTGCTCCTCAAATAAATGGCTTGGCTCCACCTCAGCATTTATCTGCCAGGGCTCCGGCTTTATCAGGGCACCAACTCAGATTCCATTAATGTTATCTCTTAATTAGCTATGTGATTAACCTGTGCTACTCCTGTGCGATAATGAGTGAGAGGCAGGACCAGGCAGGTTCAGCTGCCTTCTTACTCCCTCTTCAGAAGCCAAATCATCCTGGAGAACATTCCAGGAAAGGAAAAAGAAAAAGAGGAAAAAAAAAAAAAACCCAAAACCCTCAAACAGTCTGATTCATTCTTCACTTGGATGCAAAGACAAATTCTTCCCTTTCTGGAAGAAGCTATGGGGACTTCAGCTAACAGAATGCTTAAGACTTTCTTCTCATGCCTTTTACGAATTATCTCCTTTCATCTTCACAGTGGGGAGAGAAGGTAGCTCTCCTCATTATCCCCACTTCAAAGAGATGGACACTGAGAAGCAGAGAGGTCAAATCTCTTCCCCAAGGTCACACAGATGGGAGATGGCAGAGCCAGGATCCAAAGACAGGGAGACTTGGCACCCGGCCATCTGTCTCCCTGGGATCTGGAGCCCACGACTTCCGGGAGAAATCTTCAGAGATCAACCAGCTCAGCCCCTGCACCTGCCTTGGGGAGGTTGGATCACCCCACCCACCCCACCCCCACCCCGGAAAGCCTCCTCCTTCTGGTAGAGCACCTTGGTGTCTGGGACTCCCTGCTGTGCTGTGCTGAATCTGGCTGAAAACCCGCACTCTCGGCTTAGAATTTTCTGCCTGTTAGGAATGCTCTCTGGGATAGTCTTAGGGGCGCCAGGAATAGAGCCGGTGGACTTGGATGGCTCTGAGTGAAATGTAAAGATGGAAAACTACCTTGGCTTGCCAGCCACTCACATTCTTTTCAGTGTCCTTTTGTCCCTTCTCCTACCCAGCCTCCTCCTTGGCCCCAAGGGAGGAGCAGCGCCCTCCTTTTCTGCCGAAATGACCCAAATCATCAGCAATGTACTATGTGGAAACAAACAAAATTGAAGAGACCATGACCTCATCCAGGCTGTCACCAGTGAAGAGCGACAAGAGAGGCAAGAGCGCCCCCTTCTTTTCTGCTCCCTGCCACCTCCTCCCCTCCTTCTCTGCACCCAGCGGACTGGGCGCAAGCAGGGTGGGGAAGATGCAAACCAACTTTTCTAATAGAAACCTTACCCGGGTGGACAGAGAGGTCTCCTCAGCAAGTCCCCCCAAATTGCTCCCTACCCTGCCGGTTCATTCTTCCCACCCTTTGTTCCTCCTCCAACTCCCACGCCCTGCCACTCCAAGGACTTTGGGGCCCACCCCGTAGAGTATTTCCAAGCAGTGATTTCAAATAGTGTTTAATAGTTGCTCTCACTGCCCCATCCCCACCCTCGTTTTAGATCTTTCACCTCCTTTTTCCTCTTCCTAGGATCTGTGACACTGGTCACGCAGCCTAAGACATATCTTGACACCTAGGGCCTTCCTTATTTTCTATTTTCCTATTATTAACAGGGTGTATGCTGTGACTCATTCAGGGTATTATAAAGTGTCGATGAAAGGACAGAACACACGCGCATGCTGATATTCCAACTCTTGGATTGCAAAATCCTAGTGAGAATGAGTGATTCCTTAATGGATGGGTTTGCTTCACAGTACACAGTACACAGGTGTGCCCTACATTGTCTCTTCATGTTAAAAATAAAAGTTAGAAATAATCACCTTTGGGGACCAGACTTAGTGAACTACACTGGAGAGAGAGAGAGAGAGAGAGAGAGAGAGAGAGAAATCTTTTGTTTCTGGGCTTTTCTGTTTGAGGAAACACCCAGTTGTTTCTGCCAGGAATGGATCAAACTCTTGACATCCTTCTAGTGCCTCCCCCTTTCCCATTGTCACAGACTGGAAAAAACAAGAGATCCACTTCTGTTTTTCAGTCTGTGGGCTACAGCTCTTTTGACAAATACAGAGAATGGCTGCTTTGGTAGGAATCAAAGGAGGAAGTACAGGAAGGTAGGAAGAGGAAGTAAAGAAAATATCAGACATGGAGGAAGTTCAGGTCCCGCGCTTATTCCATTTCAGCAAAGGCTTGGAATAGAGATGGAAATGGACATGCTGACCACATGGAGAGAGAGTGGAGGGGTTTGAATAAGGGAATGGTTCCTGTCTGATATTACATAGGGGATTAAAACTGACAAATTTAGTGTGTCCAAAGAATCAAAGAACAAGTTATGATCCCAGACTTGCTTTATTTTCAAAATAATGTCTGCCTATGTGAAGGTATTTTCTGTGAGAGCTCCAGTTTGTTTCAAAGGCAGCATTAGTGACTAAAGATTACTCACCCAGTTCTGTGGCTTGGTATTTATTCAAGAGCTTAAAATTTAACTTTGAGCAATGTCCACAGCAGGGAAGAACAATTAATAAATTCATTAATTGTTCTTTTGTGTACACTTTCATTCTCAAGACTAATTATTTGTTTAAATTATTTTTTTGCTTCTATCGAAAGTGTTACCACATGAAACTATTTTAGCTTAGGTTTCTGGTGTGAAATACACGGCTCAGGTAGTTGAGCCATTCTTATCAACTGTAATCATCTCCCTTTGCTAATGACAATACTTGGAGTAGAGCCTTTTATTTAAGCAAATGAGCAATTAGTTTGTGGGGATGTTGAGTGTATAAAGAACAGTGATTCATGGTGCTATTTCTCCTTTTCCTATTGTGGACCATGGAGAGTTTCTATATCTGACTGTGAAATATGATCAAATTCTGGTGTGCCATAAATTGGAATGGTGTGCTTTTATGCAGGGAAATGCTGGCCAAGCTGCTATTCGAGTGTACAGAACAAAAGTGAGGGCTTCACAATGCATGGCCAGGGACGGAAACTGGGCTCCTCCCTTAATTCCCCAAGCGTCTGGTCTGTAGCTGGAAAATGAACCAGCTGCCACTGGAGCAGATTCCTCTCCATGCTCAACTCCAGGTGTTCGGCTGCGAAGATGGATGACTTGGTGCAAGGACAACCAGTCTCCTCCAACAGGCACACGGGAGGGGCAGTCTGGGTCCCAGGCATAGACCAACAGATAACTTCACCGCAGATTTCCTAGGATGGGGAGAGGCATCCAGAAAGCAGGAGAAATAGAGACTCAGAATGCATATTGGAACCCATAAATGTGTGAATGCAATGTCAAAGCCTTTCCATGATACCATGTTGATGTCCTTCCACCTAGTTCAGTACCTAGCTGTAGTAGATGCTTCATTCATTCATTGATTCATTCATTCACTCATTCATTCATTTGTTCAACAAATATCTATTGAGGGCATATCATTTTCCTAAAAGCAAACAGATAAAATGACCATACTTGCCTTCAAATTTTTAATGATAAACAGATGAATTTGTCCCATTCTTCTGGTAAATATTGGCTGAGTAGATGAAGTTTGGAAGCACGCAGGCCAGTCCTATAATAGTGGGACTGTGGCTCCATCACTATCTCACAGCCCCATGTGTCCCTTTGCAGCCATAGTTTCTACTCCAACATGGGTAGGGAGAAAAAGTCCTGAAGCCAAACACCAAGCCACCAAGGAGGAAAAGCAGGAGTCCTGTGGCTCCATTTCAACTGTCCCAGTGACATCACAGAGCATTTTATAGTGCATGAGAATGGTGACTCGGGCACTGATTCCTTCTTTCCATGTGCAGACATGACTACAGCAGGACAGTCTGTAAGTCCTAAAGAGTGGGTTCTGCAGTGCCCTGCTATTACTCAGGAAGACAGACCTACCCCTCAACCATGAGGACTAAGAATGAGATGCTGCCCTTCTCAAAGAGCAGAGCTGAAAATACAGAGAAAGCACAGTTGATCTATCTATAAATGCACAAAGACCAGCTTGTCTTTTAAATGCTTGTATTCTGAGTCTGGTCACAGCTTCAAATCTGTTCCTATCACCACAGGAGTTACAGATGGGAAGGACCTATGAGGTCATCTCTCCAAGCACTGCCTGCAGAGGCCTCATCTCCACACAAAGCTTTTGGAACAATTCTGCAGCTAGTAGAAATGTCCCAAAGGACCATGCTTCCACCCCGTCCCTCAGGAGCTAATTCCAAAATCCACACGCAGTACATTTCAGACTGAAGATGAGGCCTGGGTGGGGGTCTATTTTTAATTATCCAAGGCACTGAACAGAAGCCTGGTGTCATAAAAAATTGCTAAGGGCCCTCTCCTCCTTCTCCCCACGGTGCCTTCCCACCCTGCAAGCCTTCCATCTCAACTGGGAGGCCCCAGCCCGGTGGCAGGTTTCAGAGCACATGGGGAGGTGCCAGGTGGCAGTACCAATATGACTCAGCAGGGTGTGCCAAGGGTCTTGGGTTGGCCAATCATCCCCAGCACACGGAACCGGGGGAAATAACTCTCTAAGCAAAGCTTCCATGCATGCAGCCATGCAGAAGGCTTAGTTTTGAATCCAATCTGCCTGCTTAATACCATCCCAGGCTTAGAGTAATCACCTATGTGCCCAAAGAGCTAACTCAAGATGTTCATCACAGAGCTCTTTGTGAATGTGCGATGCTAGACAACCATTGTGGTGCCTGGTGGTAGGGAATTGGTTTACTACATCATGAGTAAGTCATATGATGTACAGACACTATGAAGCATTTAAAAATAGTTAACCAGAAGAGAACCAGCTGCATAATGTTTCTACTTTCAGGTCATATAACTTCTACCCAAGATGCTTGGGACTGGAAGTAATTTTGGATTCTAGAATATTTACTTATATCTGATTGGCTATCCAGGGCAGAAGAGATAGCTCAGTGGTTGAGACATTTGTCACTCTTATAAGAGGATGAAATTTAGTTCTCCACATCCAAGTCAGTCGAGCCAGAACCACCTCTAAGTGCAGCTCCAGGATTCTGACTCCCTTTCCAGGCTCCACAAGCATCTTCAAGAACATGCACACATAAGTTTTTAAAAAAATCTTTTAAAAATGATATACCTTGAAGATGAACCCCAAATATAAATGCAAAACTGATTCATGTTATTTACATCTTTATATACATATTCAGATGGTAATTACATACAATATTTTAAATGTTTTTATATTCAGGTCAGGTATGGAATTGTGTGTCATTGTGTTATTGGCCAGAAAGTTTCAGATTTTGGAGGATTTTGGGGATGAATGTGAACCCTGTCCAAAAAAAAAAAAAAAAAAAAAAAAAAAAAAAAAAAAAAAAGAAGAAAGAAAGAAAGAAAGAAAGAAAGAAAGAAAGAAAGAAAGAAAGAAAGAAAGAAAGAAAGAAAGAGATTCATTATGGGGGCTAGAGAGAGGGTTCTGAAAGCACTGGCTGCTTTTCCAGATGACCAGGTTTGAGTCCCAGCACCCACATTGGGGTTCAGAGCCATCTATAACTCCAGTTCCAGGGGTCCTTGTGCTCTCTTCTTGCTTCTACAGGCACCAGGCACACATGTAGTATGTAGACACAGATGCAGTCCAAACACCCACAAACAAAATAAAATTATTTAAATTTGCTGGTGAGATGGCTCAGTGGGAAAGAGCACCCGACTGCTCTTCCAAAGGTCCAGAGTTCAAATCCCAGCAACCACATGGTGGCTCACAACCATCTGTAATGAGATCTGGTGCCCTCTTCTGGAGTGTCTGAAGACAGCTACAGTGTACTTACATATAATAAATAAATAAATCTTTAACAACAAAAAAATTATATAAATTTAAAAGTGGAAATATGCATTTTGAATAACTGGGACTACACAAGGTTACTGTTCCCAACTTAAACATATGCTTAGAGGATACTGACATAATTATCTCTTCCTTTTGATTGATTCTCTCCATTCATCATTGTGAGCATCACCATAACAGAAGAAGAAGTGGGAGCACTATCAGCCCCTCCCTCCTAAGCATCTCATGAGCCTGAGCCTGAGACCCTGTCTCTAGGAGAGCTAAGCTGATGGCCGTAACAAACTGTGATCCAATCCCACAATACCTCCAGTATTTATGGACTAAATGAGCTTCTGGAAGCTTGGAGGGGTGAATGCCTGTCCCACTACAGAGAACATGAAGACCAAGGAACTTCATGCTTAGCCTAGGCAATAAGAAAACTAGAACAGTTTTTTTTTGTTTTTTGTTTTTTGTTTTTGTTTGGTTTTTTTTGGTTTTTGGTTTTTGGTTTTTGGTTTTTGGTTGTTGTTGTTTTTGGTTTTTTTTGTTTTTTTTTTTTTTTTTTTTTTTTTTTGCTAATTCATCAGACTTCAGACCAGGAAAGGATGTTTGTGGGGTTTTGTGTTTAGCCATTGTGTTATATTTCTCTGTAAAGAAGAAGCTGAGACCCAAAGAGGCCAAGTGTCTTGCTTGTACATACAACATTGTACTGAGCCAGGACAGGACCTTGAGACCAACTTCAGCTCCTTATGCCTCTGATGTCTTCTGCTTTCTTTGCTTTTCAGATCTCTGTTCAAATGTCACAGTCTGACATACCTGTCATCGTCTTAGTGATCTCTCTTTCTGTCAACCTTTTTTCATACTTAATCCTACTGTTGCTTTTTTTGTGCTACACTGTATTTTTCCCAGGGTCTTGCTATATAGCGTAGACCAGCCTCAAAATCACCTCCTACTTCTACCTCTGGGATCTCAGGCATGGCTAATCTACTGCAGTGTTTGGTAGAGTCTAGCTCGCTTCCTAGGCTTAAAATTAAGATGTATTTTTTACCTTTGCATTCCTTTGATCCTTCTTTTCAGCAGCTGATGTTTATCAGCAGGTCAGAGGAACCTCAAAGGGTTAAAGACATTGCAACGGTAACTTGTCACAGTTTCGTGGTGATTCCATTCTCCTAACCTTTATGTTTATATTCTAGTAGCCTTGAGCTGTTTGCACTGTAGGTCAGAGGGCTATAGAAGTCTCTTTGCTGCCTTTACAGTGGGTAGTCATACAACATTATAGAAAAATCAGCTTTAGAGCCAAAAAAACCCAAAATTTCAATCTTAATTCTTCAACTAAGTGTAATGCTAGGTACATGGTTAAGTTCTGGAGTCTCATTTTCCTTGCCTGATAAGCAAGAGGTTTATTGTAGGTTTGTTGATGTCATTACATGGCACATGTTTCTGGCACACAATGGGCATACAGAAGGTGCTGACTTCACCATGACCCTTGGCTCTACAGATGGTAAATCACAGCTCATGGTGGTAGCTGAGATGGAAGAACACATGCAAGCCCAGGGACCCTGAGGGGATGAGAGACCAGGAAAGGGCTCTGCCCCTCTTGACTGACTTTAGCATAGATTCCTTTGAATTGCCACCGTGTTTCACACTGCTTTGTAATAGAACCTTTTTTCCTACTTTCCCACCTAGATTCTATACCCAGGCATTGCGTCTCTATTCAGGAATTTAAAATAAATGGTTGCAAGGTCAGTTTGTAAAGTTTCGAGCTCTACCCCTAGTGATCTACTTCAGCCATGGCAGGTCTAGTTCTTCTAAGTTGTACAACCTTGCAAAATAATGTCAGCAGCTAGAGACCGAGTCTTCCAACACAAGGACCCATTGAAGCCATCTAACACTGAAACTACAGGCAGTGAACATACATCTTTTCCTTTTCACTTGCATGAACAGACATGTGCACACACCTGTGCTCATGGGACCGAGAATTTACAAATAAATTAAATTTAAAAAATACTTATTGGGTACCTATTAACTATCAGATATTTTTCTGAACACTTAGGACACCTTTAAGATTAAAACAAGAAACAGCACACACTGACAAGTTATGCCAATTTCAAACCATGGGGCCAGGCTCTAAGTGTACATTCTGAATTACACTCCTTAAGATTCTGTTTTGATCTCTGCATTTCCAGCAGTAGAATTCATGATGGATTCGTGGAAAGCAGACCTTTGGGAGATGAGTTGCCCTTCACTGTGGCAAAGACAGTATTCTGCTAGGGCATCAATTGTAGACTTCTCTTTGCAAAGCCACTGGACACACCCCTTGACTTTCAATGCTCTTCCCTGAACAGAACACAAACAATGGAGTCCCCTTTCTACCTTCATGTTTACCTGATGTTAAAATAGGACTGAGTTTGCCTGTCTCCCCAACCCTAACAATAGAAGTAAAACAACTATAAATGGTAGTTTTCTCATTCTGATTTCTTTTTAAAACTTTTTAAAGTTTAAAAGTTATTTATGCATTTGTGTGTTTGGGAGGAAGATGTGCATGTGTGTATCGATGACTGGAAGTCCAGAAGAGGACTTTGGACTCTGGAACCTGAACTTACAGGTGGTTGTGAGACACTCTATGTGGGTGCTGGAAACTGAACTCTGGTCCTCTGCAAGAGCAGCAAGTGCTAGAATGACTGCAAAGTAGCTGATCTGCTCTTGGCTAATGAATAGTGCCTTTTTTCCATGCAGAGTCGAGTGCCAAAAGCTGTGTGGTTAGTAGACATATGCAGCTCCTCGTACCTGTAATCTCTGCACTTAGGAACTTCAACAGGAAGATCAAGAATTCAAGGCTAGCTTGGGCTATGTAATCCTGTCTCAAGACATGGAAGGAAGGAAGGAAGGAAGGAAGGAAGGAAGGAAGGAAGGAAGGAAGGAAGGAAGGAAGGAAGAAAGAAAGAAAGAAAGAAAGAAAGAAAGAAAGAAAGAAAGAAAGAAAGAAAGAAAGAAAGAGAGAAAGAAAGAAAGAGAGAAGAAAGGAAGGAGACACACACACACACACACAGAGAGAGAGAGAGAGAGAGAGAGAGAGAGAGAGAGAGAGAGAGAGAGAACTCATAGTTACTAAATGTTCCAACTAGGGTAGGTACATGCACTGTAAAAGAATCAAAAGAAGATGGCAGAATATCTTCCATTAGGAAAAAAAAGTGCATGTTATTGAGAAAAAGAAATTTAAATACAGGTTGAGCTTCCTGTGACCAAAATGCCTGCGGCGAGCCATGGTCCGGCTTTTCCCAGAGTTGAGGATATTTGCATATATATAATGAGATATCTTGAAGATGGGACCCAAGTCAGAAGATGAAATTCATTGATGTTTCTTACACAATTTATACACACAGCCTGAAGGAAATTTTATGCAGTAATTTTAGTTGGCCCATGTTGTGACTGCAAACTGTCACAGGAGGTCAGGTATGGAATTGTCCACCTATGATGTCATGTTAGGTGTCTAGGAAAATTCAGATATTTGAGCATTTCAAATCTGGGATTTTTAGTTTTGGGTTGCTTAACTATAGTTGAAGAATTAGAAAATACTGAAGACATGGTGCTAGGTATAGCGCTTTGTGGAGATGGGAGAAGGTATCTCAGGCTTGAAGTAACTGATAGAAGGCTTCTCAGAGCAGGTGTGACTGCCATTCTAAGACATAGAAGTCTTGATGGAAATGAACCTCAGAAAGAAGAGAAGCAAGACTCAGGTCAAAGAGCTATGTGGCAGTCAGAATAGAGAAACCATTTGGTAGCCAGGGGCAACACCTGAGAAAAGAGAATGGGGATGGAGTTAGAAAGAGGAGTTTTAGTTCAGGTCTGTGTGTCATTAAATGATGGGTTAGAGAATTTACATCTCATCTGATAGGCTTTAAAAAGCCATTGTCAAGTCCTGAATGGAGGAAAGATATAATAAATGTGATCATAGGAATAATTTATTAGATGGTAGTCTTCACAATAGACTACAGCAGAGAGTCGAGATAAGTACACGGGCCAGGAAGAAGGGCTGGAGGGAGTGCAGCCAGAGCCACAGCATTGGAACATTGGACACATTTGAGAAACAGTGAAAAAATAAAACTCCAGTGATTAAAAATTGGGAAGTTTAGGACCCTGAAATGGGGACTGTGAACTCTGAGAGAGGACAGTGACAAACTTCAGAAGTGCATCATTGTAACATTCCTAACAAACCAGGACAAAGCGCCTCCTCAAAACAATTCAAAACAAAAACGAAATCAGAGACATGAACAAAGATTACGAACATGCAGTTTTCCAAAGACAGCAAAAGACTATTAAACATATGAAGCCATGTTTACCCTAGTACAAAATATAAATAAAAGCAACAGCAAGCTACTTTTGCTTATTAATGTGGATAAAAATAATGACATATTTTCAATGACAGTCATGATTGTTTACAAGAAAACACCCATGAAAAGAATCTTTGCTGTGCTGCCTGAGGAGCAATGTGCCACTATAAATACATTCATTCACCTTGGGTCCAAGTCTCATGCCTAGCTGCGTACATCAAAGGTGTACTCGTGGGAAATATAACTGAAAAGAGGCTAAACACTCAACCTAAGACAGTGCAAAAAGCATGAGCAATTGGAAAGACATTAGAGCCACTGACAAAAATCTTTACCATATGGGAAAATACACATAATAGGTTGAGATTAAAAGGTATAGTATAAGCAGCTTGTTCAATATGTTCTTAATTTTAAAAATCTGTATATATGAATAAAATACAACATGCCATTTTTGGATTGTAATTCAAACAAGCAAGTTGTAAAAAGACACCTTTGAGACAGAGAAACCAAATATGGACTAAGGAGTGGATGGCATTGAAGCCTGGCTGTTGCTTTTGTTACATAAACTATGATGTTTCAGTTATAATCTTAAGTTTTCTATGTTACAGATACATAGTGAATTGACATCTTATAGAGGAAAACGTCATGAACTCTGGAATTTGTTTTAAAATGGAAAAGAAAAATTACTAAGGAAGTTAAATCAGAATGACAGTGTGTTGATAATGATCACTTAAACAGTTCTATTCTGAAAGCTCTCCTAACAGAAACACTCATGTTTAAATGTCCAATGAATGCTTTTAGCAAAACTGGCAGGCAACGCTTCTTGTTACTGTCTTCATTCACATTCCTTAGTGAGGTTAATATGTCTTCATATACTTAATAGCCCTTTTGGTTTCTTTGGAAAGATGCAAGTTTGTATTTCTTCCTTTTTTAAAAGTAAAATTCTGTGATACTTCAAAATAATGTGTGTGTATGTATGTGTATATATATATATATATACATATATTCATATATATATATATTCATAGATGTATACATATATAAATATATTCATATATACATATACATATACATATATATGAATAGAAGTTTGTAAAAGTATAATCAAAATATTTACAATGGTTGCTGCTGGTTAGACAAATGGTTTATTTTATTGTTTTTTTAAAAATATATTTTCAAGTGATTACAATTCATATGTGCATATGTTTTATTTTTAGCAGAAAATACTTATAAATGCTATTTTTATAGCATTTCTATGTTTTGATGTTGAAGAAGTAAATGAAATTATGAGGCAAGCACTGAAGTGGAGATGGGCACTAACTAGAGAGGGCTTTGAGGAAAATCTTCTCAGAGCAGGGTTAGCAGATGCTGACAGATGGCATTGGACTAGGACTGGGAGGAGCTCTGTCAGCAGAGTTCTTGCCTAGTATGCAGGAGATCCTGGCTTTGATTTCCAGGACCACATAAAGTGAGTACGGTGGAGCATGCCTGTAATCCCAGCACTTAGGAGACGAAGGCAGGAGGATCAGAAGTTCAAACCCATTCTCAGTCATATAACACATTCAAGGACCATTTGTGTGGAAAAAAAATCTAGATAAAGAATCTCAATTCCAAAAAGGGAAGGAGGAAGTTAGAGAAGACAGAAGCCTGAGCACCACACACAGCAGCTCACAGGAAGTTGGCCTATTCCCCCTCTCCATTACTGGGCATGGCCCAGGCACTATTTTGAGTACCAAGATGAAATAAAGAGGCATGAATGAGTCCTTATGAATTCATGAAGAGGGTAGTCAACTTCAGTACATAGTATGGAAGGGATGTACAAAGGACCTGAAGTGCTTAGAGCAAAGACTTGATCCAGTCCTGAGAGATTCTGGGAAACTCCCTTGAGGAAATTCTGCTTCTTGGGTATCAACAGGAGTTGGGCCAATAATATACCAGGGGCATTTCAATAAAAATGTCAGCTAAATTGCAAACCTTAACGCAGAAAGAAACATGACCATCTGAGGGACCAACCAAAGTCAGTAGGTCCAGAGCAGAAAGTAAATTATAGAGAAATCCAAGATGAGGCTGAAGGTGAGGCTGAGTAGAACGTGCAATGTCTTCAAAGCCATAACAAGAAACATCACCTCTCTATTGTTTGTTTGTTTGTTTGCTTGCTTGCTTGCTTGTTTCTAGGCATTCTGGGAAACTGTGATTAGAGTTCTAATGGGAGAGTCATAGGAAGATCCTTTGGACTGTGAGAATAGTAGAGGAGGTGGGGAGAAAGGGGTATACCATACAGCTTTTCCTTTAATTCCCAAAGAGGAAGAAAAATTGTCAATGAAGACTAACAAGTAGCTAGAGAAGTTAGCGAGACGATAAAGAGGCCAGCATTAAGGTAGGTATGATGCCAAGGAAGGGAAGGAGGGAGGGAGGAAAGGAGGGAGGAAGGGAGGGATGGAGAGAGGGAGGAAAGGAGGGAGGAAGGGGGGATGGAGAGAGGGAGGAAAGAAGGGGTTAAATGATGCTAATGGTGCCTGATAAATTAAGCAAACTCCTAATTGTTGGTGGTTTGATGGGAGAGTTGGAGTTGGCTGGTGAGGCAGAGACAAGACTGGGGTGACTAAGCATTGCTGGGGGTCTGAGAATCAAATGGAGACAGCTCATGTACTGGGATGTTTCTAGAAAGAACAGAGAGAATGAAAGGGAAGATTTTTTTAAGATGGAAAACAATTGAACTTTTATTCAGGAAAAAATCTTGAAAAGAAAGGAGCTTAGCAATGTGAGACAGGGCGGCTAATAATTCTCAGACGTAAGAGGAGGTGCTCTTCAGAGCCCATTGGAAGGGCTGCTTGAGACAGGAGGAGCACTATGGCAACAGGAAGCCTGGAGAGGAGGTGGTAAAGGTGTGTGTGTGTGGGGGGGGGGGGGCTTGTCTTCCAGAGCTCCTGACAAGAACTTGAGAGAATTCCTCTCTGATTCCTTTTGGTCTCAACAAAAGGGGACGGGATGCTATCTGTTTGGAGTTTATTTGGTAGCCTGGAAGTATGTGGTTTCTCTGCAGAGAAGGGAAGGAAGGTGACTCGAGAAGATTTAAATAACAATGTCATGGAGCCAAGAGGAAGCCAACCAAAAAGCTGAAGAGGAGGGAAGAGGGGACACTGAGATGAGGTCAGAGGGCATCTAGGTTCCTAATATGGAACAAGGAGAGAAGTATCCACTTTGTAAATTCACCCCAGGATATGAGCTGGCTCCCTACTCTCGCTAAGTCTGGATGGGATGAATGGTAACAACTGATGGTGTTACTATGATGTTACTAGGCTAGGCCACACATACACCAGATACTGCAAGGACCTGCCTGCCTTGTTTTGTTTCATCCAGCAACCTTCTGAGGTGGACACTGTTCTTTCCCCTTGAATAGATGAAGGGACCGTGCTGCTTGCCAAGATCACACAGCTTGCTAGTAGAATTAGAATTTAAACCTGCTTTCTTCTGTATCTTTTTGTATGGCCCACCGCTCTAAGAAGCCTGTGGAGACTCAGGATGATTTCGTTGCTGCCTTTCTTGCCTCTGAATCCTTTCAGTAACCTGCTGATGCTAAAATTAGCCAGCTCATGTCTCTGTTCTTTGCAACCCGATAGAACATTGTAGTTTTAGTCTAAGTGATCCTAGTAGTGTCCCACACTAATACAGCCACATTCTGCCTGTGGGAAAGATGGCAGTAGGTAGTTGATTCTTTATCCATGTAAGTTAACCAAATGCAGTCAGTTTTAATTTTGAACTAACATGTGATGGTCCAGTGCAGGATAACCTACTTATCCCACTGAGCCCAGAAGCTGGTCATTTCCTAAAGGCAGACAAGAAAACTGAGGTAAACTATGGAGTGAAACCAGCTGACCAAGAAAGCTCTTTGAAAGTGGGTATCTTGGTCATCCAGAAAGACCTGGCTTCATGTTGTTCTAAGCAATCCCCAATTCTGTTTCTATATTCAGCACGGTACATCTGAGAAGCAAATGGCACACGGTGTAACCTGTGCTCCACGGAGCAGCATGAGAGCCGATTGAGTCAAGTCGGTGTCTGGTCTGACAGTAACCGAAGGACTAGGACTGTGTAGGCTGCTTCATTGCCCCTGTCCCCAAAGTCACAGGTTAAGTCCTCCAGGGTAAAGGGAAAAACCCACTTTTCTAGCTGCTGAAGGGCAACCTGGGCACTCCAGTCTCTGCTTCTCTATCCTGCTGGAATTTGTTAGAACACAACCTATCCTTTCTCCGAAGTCTTTTATCTCCAGCCTTCATAGTCTGAAATTAGAGTAAACAGACCTGAGATCTTACAGTCCAAAGCTGATTCTTGTGCATATTCCTTCATGTTTATTAAACAATGCTAATTGAAGATCCTCCCTTCTAGGCCTGCTAAAGGCACTAACCGTATGTGGTGACTAAACAGACACAAGCTTTGCGCCATGAACCTTGAGGTCTGGAAGAGCAGAGGAATTCACTGGGTGCTGGCACTATTAACTCCTAGAAAAGGAATCAAGGTATTCCCAAGACTTCCATCTCCTCCTTGCTGTACCTTTCTCCATTGCACTAG
The DNA here is from genome assembly GCF_978045245.1 of Mus caroli. Taxonomy (NCBI): domain Eukaryota; kingdom Metazoa; phylum Chordata; class Mammalia; order Rodentia; family Muridae; genus Mus; species Mus caroli. The sequence continues at coordinate 10,707,212 of NW_028227274.1, read as the reverse complement.
GCAGTCTTGGCCCATCTGCCTTCTGCTTAGGTACTTTCATGGTTAGTGTCTTGTTCCCGCCAGGTCTCTAACTTGTTCATTTGAAGCCTTGGTGGATATCTGTGGGCAGCTTTTGATCATAGTAACTATTTTCTTCCTACTGAAGATAAGCCCAAGCAGGTAAGGGTTGGGTGCCTTATCCCTGTTACATTACCTGTGTGTGTGTGTGTGTAGGGATGCGTATAGTGTGTGGGTATGTGAGTGTGGATGTGTAAGTGTGAATGTGTGAGTGTGTACGAATATTTGTGAATATGAGATTATGTTTAACTATGTGTGAGTGAGTGTGTGTACACACATACATATATGATGATTTGGGTGTTAATACTTGCATCCATGTTGCTGTACTTAGAAAGCATTTATATTTGGGTCCTAGCATCCAAGTGTTTTTCTTCCTAAACTGCCTGGTGAAGGCTGAATGAATCTACGGAACTGCAGTCTTCAGCCACTTTCTCTGAGCTTTGCAGATGAGAGTACAGAGCACAAATGGCCTTCTCATCTCCAAATGGCCTTGAGTGTTCCTTAGAGTCTTTCTTTCTCGGGTGGTTTTGTGCCTGTCTGCCTGAAAGCCCATGGGGCCACTCTAGTGTGGAGAGTGGGCCAGAGAATACTGAAGCAGGAGCTGCCATGGTGTGTGACTTCCAATAACATGACAAGGAGGAGGAGGGGGGAAGGGAGCGGGGAAAGCGAGAGGAGAAAGAAAAAGAATGTGAGAAAAAAAGAAGGGGACGTGTAATTTACTGAAATATTACTATATATGCTTGTGGTTTGGATGAAAATGGCCTCTATTGGTCCATAGACAGTGGTACTATTAGGAGATGTGGCCTTGTTAGAATAGGTGTGGGCTTGTTAGAGGAAGTGTGTCACTGGGGGGTGGGCTCTGAGGTTTCAGATGCTCAAGCCCAGCCCAGTGTCACTGTCTCTTCCTATTGCCTGGGAATCGAGATGTGGAACTCTCAGCTCCCTCTCCAGCACCATGACTGCTTGCATGCTGCTGTGCTTCTTGCCATGACAACAATGGACTAAACCTCTGAATTATAAGCCAGCCCCAATGAAATGTTTTCCTTGATAAGAGTTGCTCTGCCCATGGTGTCTCAGACAGTCCTGAGATCATTCTGTATAACTGTTTGCTCCTGTGTGACACGGAGAATTGGCCCTAGGGCCTCACATCCACTGCACGGTGTCATCCTCATCTCCTGCTTTGCTTCACCTTTTAAGACAAGGTCTGGTAAACTACACAGGCTAACTTTGAACTCTGTGCTCAAAAAGAGACCTCAAATTTGCAATCCTCCTGCCTCAGCCTCCTCAGCAGCTGATATAATAGGCCTGTGCTTCCAAATTCCATTATTTACTACAATTGACTTACTACCAAGTCAAGTCTTTTAATACCACTACTTCAAAGAAGATTTCTTTGTGCATCTTCCTACTTGGTGGTTATCAAATATTTTCCCTCAAAATCAAGTCCAAACTCCACAGCATGCCTTCAATGTCCTATATTAACACCACCACCACCACACCGGGGATTGAGAGAACCACACCAGCTGCTGGCTCTTTGAAGTAAAATAGGGGAGGCATTCATATGTATCCTGCACCTCCTACAGTACTGAATTTTCTCCAGCTCACCATATTTAATGGGAAAGAAACCAAACCTGACCCATCCATCCCAAACTACCAAATCCTCAGCTAAAAGCTTGTCTTGGTTTCACTGAGGGTTAGTGGCCAGAAGGGGCCATGGTGAACCATGTCAGTCTCAGCGCCACATGGGTGCCCTGGCAAGCTACTCAGGCTCTGCCTCGGTCACTCTCTGTAACTTCATGGCAGATAACTCCAGGATCTCTTTCTCCACCATGACTTCTTGACAGGTGGAACATGAACTAGACCATAAAAATGGACCTGCCCCCATTTCTGCCCCCATTGCCATGATGTGCAGATGTCTTGCACATCATCTTGCCTAAGACCTGCCTTATTCGAGTGGCAGTGTCCTGAGGTGAGCAGCTGGCCATTCGTACCCCTGGCTGCTTTCATCTTAGTATGACTACATTTCCCTCCTTTATGATGCAAGGCCTCTAGAAGACAGTGGATATTCAAAAGGACTGGGGGGCACAGAGAGAAGCCTTCCAGTGCCTACAGTGCATTCTGCCCAGGTCACACTTTGCCTTAGAGAAAACCTGCCTTCTAGGATTCATAACGCTTTGGGTCAAGCCATCAACTGAGAGCAGCAGGGCTAACTACCCAAGCCTGTGAAGTCCTCACACACCAGACTCATTTCAATGTCATCTGCTAAAGTTTCAGCTTACAGTGAGTCCTCTTGTTATTGTTAGTCTCTGGCTGTCATTTTGAGGCTTTCTCCCCCACAGACCTTAATTGAATGTTCCAGAGGGGAGATATTTCTAGCATATAGTTTTGAACTTTTGCTTCATATTGTGACCAATTAAAATCTGACTAACCACAGAATACACTTTTCTTTTGCTTCACATATCACCCCCAATGGAGAGAATGGAGTTTGGATGCAATAATATTATTTTCCATGCTGCTTTGATTTAAATAAAAGAAAAGATTGTGTGTGTGTGTGTGTGCTAAGTTCTTTGAAAACTTTTTGACAACCCCATTTGTTGTGTCCCTCCCTCATTCCAGGGATATATTAGATAGAATTTTCTGGTCTGTTCTTTTTCCTTATGTCAAACCTCCTTATGAAATATAAAGCAGAAGTGATTTCTACGTGACTGAAAGCAAAGCTATGTTGGTTGGCGTTTAAATATGATATTACTATACAAAGCAAGGGTGCAGGCCATCCAAACCCAGCCTCACCAGCACTTCTTCCTCATGCCATCCTTTCCCTTTCCCTAGCTCAGTCCTGAGACTCACAGCCTCCTCTCTGTGAGCAGCCTTGCAATCCCTTGCCAAGGGTGCAGAACACTGCCTTCGTCATTATTATGCTGCTCTAACAGAATAGCCTAAGCTAGGTGCTTTGTAAACTAAAGGCATTGTGGGGCTTATGGTTCTGGAAGCTGGAAAATTCAGACTCAAGGACCAACTATGGAAAGCATTCTGGCTGTGTAGTAAAATGGAGAAAGGAACGAGACAAGGAAAGGATGCAGGGAGTTGAATCACAGTCTTAGACTCTTTTATAATCTACATTGATATATCCCTTATATCCATAAGCATGGAGCTTTTAAAGCACTTCACTCCCACCCTCATGTGTACATGTATGTGTGTGTGTGTGTGCATATGTGTGTGCATATGTGTTGCATGTGTGTGTATGTGCATGTGTGTGTGCATGTGTGTATGTGTGCATGTGTGTGTATGTGTGTCTGAGTGTGTATGTGTGTATATGTGTGTGCATATGTGTGTATGTGTGTGTGCATGCGTTTGCATATGTGTATTCATGTTCTTGTGTCAATGCAGGCATACACGTGCCACTGTGTGTGTGTGTACAGTTAGAGCACAACCTCCTGTGTCTGTCCTCAGGGTCTCATTGCTGCTGTAGGTGACAGACTATCTGGCCCTCAAGCTTTTGGGCATTCTCCTGCCTGTGCCTCCCATCTTCCTGTAGGAGGGCTAGGATTACAGACAGTCTTACTATCACATCTGGCTTTTATGTGGCTTCTGGGAACCCAAACTCATGTCCTCACACTTGCATGCCAAGTGCTCTATCAGGTGAGATATCACCCCCAGCCTTTAAGGCTGTTTTATTGGAAATTAAGTTTCCAACACTCAACTTTGGGGGACATAGTCAAACCTCAAACTGCAGCAGGCATATTGTAGGTGAATGCAATGATTCAGTCTGCCTCACCTAAAAGATGCCTGACTTTTCTTCCCCTTTAAACACCTCCACTTCCGAGCAGTCAGATTTTTGCCTTTGTTCAGCATCCTTTTCGTCCCTAGCCAGGCTTGCTCTCTTCTCTCTCAAACTAGGAACATCTGCACCATTCCTTTTTCAGTGCAGCAAAATGTCTGGCATATTCCAAGGTCCCTTGCTCCATATCCCTCTTCCATTGCCACCATTCTGGAAGGATCATCCTATGTTTTTAACTACAACCTTCTTAACCTCATTTGCCCCTCGAGCCACTGAAACTGACCTCCAGCCATAGTGAATTCTATGGACAGTGCATTAAGGCTTTGGGGACTTAACTGAGAAGGACCTGGAATTGAGGGAAGACTTTGGAAATAAGGACAATTTAAAAAAAAATGATGCTTAAAATTGAATGGCCCTTTTTGAGAGGATAGTGGTGTGTATGTGTGTGTGTGTGTGTGTGTGTGTGTGTGTGCGTGTGCGTGTATGTGTGCGTGTGTGTGTGTGTGTGTGTGTGTGTTTGAGGGGGTATCTGTTTCCTAAACCATAGTTAGCCTGGAAATACTTAGACCCATATATGGTAATAAAGAGTTCTCCAGGGAAGTGTCAGTAGAGGTTATCAGTGCCCTTGTCTATCCTTGATAAAGACCTTCCATGAGAGATAGCTGGAGCAGTGACACACAGCTCTTGCCTTCCTGCAAGAAGCAAGCGGGAAGTGAAGCAGGCAAACAATAAAGGACAGGCTGTCTGCCACTTGCTCCTCTTGGCTCCTCGTTGAGGCTCTAGATGTTATGTCTGTGCCCCGGTCTCCTTGTCAGGTCCCCTTCCTATCTGTTCTGCAATCTGCTGTCATTGGTTAAGAGAGAAAGCAGCTCCTGGTTACCACATCTTCTACACCATCTGTTACTGTAAGACATCACTTCCACTCTGCTGAGTGAAATTGCAAGAGGAATGTCAAGCCAGAAAGTGCTTCTCTTCTCTGCTTCTGAAAGGTTATCATTGTTTTGAAACAGGGACTTATTATGTAGCTAGAGCTAGCCTCAAACTCTACAATCCTCTTGTCAGCCTATTGGGTACTGGAATTATAGTCCTGTGACAGTAGCTGTGGAAAAGGTATCTTCTTTTTAATCAAGAAAATAGAAACACAAGACAATGGTTCTCTCTTTCCATCACCTCCCACCCTTACTGCTTCACCCATGACTGTGTCCTGAAGAAGTTAATTGCAGTATCCCAAAGCTAAAGCATTCAAATGAGGTCTTGCCCTCTGTGCTGAGGGTGCCAACCAATGTCTGGCAATGGCCATTCAGAAACAGACTGACAAATGAGCAGAGACCATCCATCTCACATAAGCCATGGAAGAACTAACAGATGGCGAGTCATTAGACTTTTAGTCACTCCTGGCCCAGCCTGGATTTGAACCTGTGACCCCAGGTAAAGGGTTTTATGTTGCAATATAAATGACTGAAGGGCTTAAGGACCTTCAAACCCTTACCTTTTAAAGGAACACTTTCAGTCATATTGAGAGAAGTGGAAGTAAAGGAAGAAATGAAGTGGGAAAGGAGGAATAGCAGAGGGAAATGTCCCTCTCACATGACACAATGGAGGAAACTGTTGCTTATGTGTGCACTTGTGTAGGGATGCACATGGATGTGTGTTCATACTTGGAGGTCTATTGAGCATCATTCGTCAAGTGCTGTCCACTTTGAGACAATGCTTCACTAGCCAAGACTGCTCTACTTGGCTAGACTGACTGGCCAGGGCAATCCAAGGGTCTGCCTGATCCCTACTTACCCAGCCCTGGGTGACAAGGGTGCATCACCATACACAGACTTTTTAATGTGGATTCTGGGGGTAGAATTCAAGTTCATATGCTTGCAACGTAAGCACATTGCCAGCTGGGCCGTCTCTCCAGTCTCCACAGCTGTTACTTCTTGAGGTTGTTGCTTTTGAAAAACATTGCACCATTTGAAGGTGGATGCCTCCTGCCAACACCCTCAGCTCTCGCTGAAACACCTGCCCTGGCCTTCCTCGGCTTCTTGATTCTCTTCATTTGACAACTTAACAACTGGGGCTGTTTATCCTCCCTGAGAAAACGTCCCTAGATAGGGTCATGATATCCCGGTGAGCTCAAGATGACTTCTCGAGTCTGCCTAGTGAAGTGCTTGAGACTAAACATCATTCTGCCCATTTTACAGGGCTGGTGGGAAGTCCAAAGGTTTAAGGAAAACTTTGTTTCTACATATCAAAATATAGAGTCTCAGTTGTCATCCAACCCTGAGTGCCTTAAAGAGCTGTCATTTACCAGCCCAGCCCTGTCACCATGGGAAAATTACACTACGTTTTCATTTTCTTGTGTGTAAATTGTAGGAATTACACATAAAGATTGTTGTACAGTGCCCTTTTGCAAAGGGCTGCCCTTTTGCTTAACCCCAAACCACCACAATGACATTAGACTGAAACACAATGTTGATGCTGTCCCCTGGAGTTGTGCAACTGAACAGTCATGCCAACCAAGGTCCTATGTCTGCATTCTCAGGAATTATTAATCATTGGTCTCATTTGGAATCTCCTCCACTTCCTCTTCCTCCTTCTTCTGTGGAAGCAGGGTGAGGAGCAGAATAGATAATTCACAATAACCTTGTCTTTGACTACTCCATAACATGGGATATGGGGGCAGTCAGATTGAAAATATCAAAAAATAACCCCCAACTAGTAGGAAACCAATTTCTTAAGACCCAAAGGAAAAAAGTAGGAAGACTATTTTTAAAATTCCATTTCTTACTTAATCTTAAAAATTAGTTATGTGTGCATGTGTCTGCAGTTTGGGGTGTGGATTTGTACATATGAGTGCAGTACTCAGAGGAGCCAGAAGAGGGCAATGTCTCCCAGAGTTGGAGATAAGGTAGTTGAAACCACCCTCTAGTGGGTGCTGGGAACTCAAGTCCAGTGCTCAGCAAGAGTTGTATGCACTTTAACCATCCAGCATCTCACCAGCCCCTTTGCTTACTTTTTGATTCATATATAATATGTGTGAGAGTTTATAAGGTTTAATGTAATGTTTTGACTTAAATTTTTAACTCTTCTTTCTGGTGAGTGTATTAAAGTCCCTCTCTTCTGTTTTGAGAGTTAGAACATATTTTTGCTCACATTTTCCTAGGATTTCATGGAATTTTAGTATCTAAGCTTTCTGTCTAACCCATGTTCCTGGGAGCAGGAACATGCTAGTTAGTACTGAGTGGCTGGCAGCACCTGGAATCTACTAGCAGTGCTGATCGATGCTCAGGCTACGTACGCCCACATCTACTCAGTCAGAGACACGGCTTCCTGTGATTTACAAAACACTTCAGGGTTTTGGTATGTCCCACAGTATAAGGATACAAGCCCACAGGCACCTGTCATTCTCAAAGCAAAGCTGATTGTGGGTCTCTAGTAGGAATGGGTTTCCATCAACCCAAAACACAGGACACAAATATTGGAGGTGGAGGTGTCAGCTGGGTGTGGAGGCACATGCCTTTAATCCCAGCACTCAGGAGGTAGAGGCAGGCGGATTTCTGAGTTCAAGGCCAGCCTGGTCTACAAGGTGAGTTCCAGGACAGCCAGGGCTATACAGAGAAACCCTGTCTCGAAAACAACAACAACAACAACAAAAACCCAAAACAACAAAAAAAGTTCTAGTGCGTAGTCAATCAAAACTAGTAGCATGGTGAGGTATGGTGGTGGATTCCCATAATCCCAGCACTCAGAACCTGAGATGGGAAAATCTGAGTTAGAGACCAGTGAGGGCTACACAGTAAGATACTGTCTCAAAAACAAGAGAAAACCACAACAAAAAACATCTAGTTATATGAGATAATAAAAGTTGATCTTAAACCATGGTGACCAGGATGGGTGCCCTAGTTGCTGTAGGAATGACTTCACTGCATTCTTTATTTCTTGCCATCCACATCAAATGGACCAGTGATCTGTACCTTAGTATAGATCAACTCTCTATCTTGCTTCTTGAGAGGACAGGTCACCTCTGTGCCCCCTGTCCCCATTCCCTGCTCCCTGCCTTCCTTTCAGAACATGATTAACTTCATGCAGAAAGCATCGCAGCAAGAACACACTGCTTCCTCTACAAACCAGCTTCCCTTCCTTCATCGTACATCAGAGGTCCTGCCCCTCCTGCCCCTCCTGGTCCCTCCTGCCCCTCCTGGTCCCTCCTGCCCCTCCTGCCCCTCCTGCCCCTCCTGCCCCTCCTGCCCCTCCTGCCCCTCCTGGTCCCTCCTGGCCCCTACAGTCAACTTTTTTAGCCCACATTTTGCCAGCCACTGGCTCTCGTACTCTTAGGAGATTTCCTCATTCAATTTATTTTCTTTTTATATGTGCAAACACCTCAACTCATCAGACTGAGCTCCTAGGAACTAAACCACCAACCAAAAAGTGTACATGGAGGAAGCCAGGACTCTAGATATGTATGTAGCAGAGGATGGCTTTATCTGATATGAATGGAAGGGGAGGGAGGCTCAATAGCCCAGTATAGAGGGATGCTAGAGGGGTGAGGTGGGAGTGGCTGAATGGGTGGAGGAGCACCCTCATAGAGCCAAAGGGGAGAGGGAAGGGGGATGGGATTGGGGGCTGGTGGAGGGGTAACTAGGAAGGGGGATATCATGTGAAATGTAAATGAATAAAATTATTAATAAAAAGAAAGAAAATCTCTCCCACTGGGTTTGATAAATCATCTGGTTTGATAGTGTAATTATTTAGTTTTTAAAAATTAGCTTCATTATTTGTGTGTGTGTGTGTGTGTGTGTGTGTGTGTGTGTGTGCAGGTAGCTTCTGAGGTCATAGGAAGGTACTGGATCTCCTAGAGATGGAGTTACAAGCAGTGGGACAGGGGACTCAAACACTGATCCTCTGTGAGAACAGCAAGTGCTCTTAACCACTGAGCCATCTCTCCAGCCTATAGTCATAAGAAATTTGTAAATATGTACAATGAAATACAGTCATATCTGCCCCGTCTGTCTCCTCTAACTCCTCAGTTGCCCCACCAACAGCCTCTCTCTCTCTCTCTCTCTCTCTCTCTCTCTCTCTCTCTCTCTCTCTCTCTCTCTCTCTCTCTCTCTCCCTCTCCCTCTCCCTCTCCCTCTCCCTCTCCCTCTCCCTCTCCCTCCCTCCCCCTCCCCACTCTTGTTCATGTGTTTCTGTCTCTGTTCCCCTCTCTATGAACCACTAAATCCAATATGTGCATAGGTGTGGGTCCATCAAAGAAGAAAGATTCTTTCCTCCCCCAGCAGCTGCCATTGCTTCTTGGGGCTTTAGGGTGACCCACTCCACCCCCATATCAGAATTTTGGCTAGTTTTATCCTGTATATGTCCTGTGCAGGTAGTCACAGCTATGGTGAGTTCTTGAGTACAATAGCCATGTCCTGTCCTGAAGACAGCATTTCTCAGCACTCCCTGGTAGTTCAGGCTAGCTTTGAATTTACTAGGTAGCCCAAGCTACCTAACAGTGGATCCACCTGCCTCATTCACTCAAGATCTGGGATTGTAGACATAAACTACCATACCCAGATAACCTTTTCTTTTGTTTCATTTTGTTCTGCATTTGGTATGCAAACCAGGCTAGCCTCTCACCTGAGAGCCTCCTGCCCCAGCTTCTCAAGTGTTAGGATTACAAACTTGTACCCTCGCTCTCAGCCCTGTGGAATCAGCTTAAACCCTGTTTTTAGATAATTGCCAACTTCTGTCCCATCTCTTTATTCCTGCCCTTCAAAGAGCAATTTCTATAAGAACTTATCGCAGACTATTTCCATTTAATGACACTTTCAGTTCAATGCTGAACAGGGTTCTGTCTCATCTCTCCATTAGAGGCCCCAGGTCCTGCTAAGATCTCAGTGGCTAACATGATGCATGTTTTTTAGCTCCCTCCCTCCTGGTCCAGGCACTGCTCCACAGTAAGTTTGTCCTATGTCCCCCATGGTCTTCTCTCTGGGTTCTACCAAACCCTCTCATTTCTCCTTGTGCTCTTTTACATGGACTCCTGTCTAATTATTAAAGATTATTCTATAGGTCTCGGTCTTTAACTTTATGATCTACTAATTTTGTCCTGAGAGCTCTCTCAACCTTTGATTTTTAATTACCAATATATAGCATATTCCCCAATATGCCAAATAATGCTAGTATATTGATGGGAGACTGCCTATCTGGACTGAAACACCTTTTTTTTTTTAAATTATCATTATGTAGCAGGCTCTGTCTGAGGCTTACCAGGTCCAAAAACAAATTCCTTGTCCTGCAAAACTGTCCACCAGTAAGTGTACCCTCTCTGTTAGTCGCTGGTCCAGCTAAGTCCAGTGCCCTCTTGTCCTTGGTCCTCTTCAGTACTCAGATCTGTCCACCATCTTCTTTTTATTTCTTCAATATCTTCTTTATTTACATTTCAAATGTTTTCCCCTTTACAGGTCTCCCCTTCAGAAAACCTCTATGCCATCCCACCTCCCCCTGCCTCTATGAGGATGCTTCCACATTTACCCCCTCCCATCCTCCAGCCCTGGCATTCCCCTACACTGGGGCATCAAACACCCTCAGACTCTAGGGTCTCTCCTCCCACTAATGTCCAACAAGTCCATCTTCTGCCACATATGTGACCGGCGCCATGTGTACTCTTTGGTTGGTGGTCCAGTCCCCAGGAGCTCTAGGAGATCTGGCCGTTTGACACTGTTGCTCCCTTCATAGGGCTGCAAACACCCTCAGGTCCTTCAGTCCCTTCTCCAACTCCTCCATTGGGGACCCCTGAACTCAGTCCAATGGTTGGCTGTGAGTTTCCTCCTCTGTATTTGTCAGGCTCTGGCAGAGCCTCTCAGGAGACTGCCATATCAGGCTTCCATCAGCAAGCACTTCTCAGCATCCACAAGAACATCCAGGTTTGGTGGCTGTATATGGGATGGATCCCCAGGTCCTTCAGTCTCTTCTCCACACTTTGTCTCCATATTTCCTCCTGTGAGTATTTTGTTCACTCTTCTAAAATGCACTAAAGCATCCACATTTTGGTCTTCCTTCTTTTGTGCTTTATATGGTCTGTGAATTGTATCTTGGTTATTCAGAACTTTTGGGCTAATATCCACTTATCAGTAAGTACATACCGTGTTTGTTCCTTTGTGACTGAGTCACCTTGATCAGGATGATCAAGGTCCATCCATTTGCCTGAGAATTTCATTAAATCATTGTTTTTAATGGCTGAATAGTACTCCATTGTTTAAATTACCATGTTTTCTGCATCCATTTCTCTGTTGAGGGACATCTGGGTTGTTTTCTGCTTCTAGCTATTACAAATATGGCTGCAATGAACATAGTGTAGCATGTGTCCTTATTACATGTTGGAGCATCTTTTTGGTTATATGCCCAGGAGTAGTATAGTTGGGTCCTCGGGTAGTACTATGTCCAATTTTCAGAGAAACCACCAGACTGATTTCCAGAGTGGTTGTACTACCTTGCAATCCCACCAACAATGGAGGCTGTACAAAATCAAGTCTAAGTGGATCAAGGATCGCCATATAAAAGCAAATACACTGAGTCTAATATAAGAGAAAGTGAGGAAAAGTCTCAAACACATGGGCACAGGGGGAAAATTCCTGAACAGAACACCAATAGCTTATTTTCTAAGATCAAGAATCAATAAATGGGACCTCATAAAATTGCAAAGCCTCTGTAAGACAAAGGACACTATAAATAGGACAAAACAGCAGCCAACAGAGTGGGAAAAGATCTTTACCAATCCTACATTCGATAGAGGGCTAATATCAAATATATATAAAGAACTCAAGAAGTTAGACTCCAGAGAACCAAATATCCCATTTAAAAAAATGAGAAACAGAGCTAAACAGAAAATTCTCAACCGAGGAACCTTGAAGGACTATGCAGCACCTGAAGAAATGTTCAACATCCTTAGTCATCAGGGAAATGCAAATCCAAACAACCCTGAGATTCCACCTCACACCATTCAGAGTGACTAACATCAACAACTCAGGTGACAGCAGATGCTGGCCACCATCTTCTAAATGTTTCCCCTAACTATCTTCTCTTGCAATCTCTGTCACCTCCTGTCAAAATCCCATTCACTGACATCCGCTGAGCCCACTGCTTTCCCAACTGTGGGAAGATAACTCTCAGTGTCGTAGCTTCCTGAGGCCTCCAAGGTTCCCACATGGTTTGCCCATTACCCACATCTTCCATCTTGTCCCTGCTGCACTTTATCCCTTTCTCTATGTCTACTTGTGCCTGATTCCTCCTCTATCATAAGGCCTTTGCATGAATCTAGAATATTCTCCCCTGTTCCCTTCAACTAGTCAATGACAATTTCTTCCTACCATCTCAGCTGGATTGATTAGTGCCTAACAGCTCTGTTAATTTCTGTAATTAAATCAAATGTCCTCATCCATCCCACGGAGCCTGCCCTTCTGGGCCTCTTTTCAATGCAGTCAGAATGTTAGCTTTTTGTGTTATAGGAGTTGTATATCTGTCATCTATTTACAGCTCATGGTATAGACACTCAGTCATTTTCATTTAATAAATAAATTATTAAATATGCAAAATGTTATTATTCTTAAAGGAGAAGATGAACATTTCCACCTCTAATGTAAGAAACCACCCAGGAGACAGCCACACTAGTGACTGGAAGTCCTCTGGCATTCCAGGTCACTGATTGTAATACATTTTCGCTCTTCCTTTGCATGGAAACAGTTGAAAAATAGGCACAGGAGAGAGACTGATAGAGATCAAAATATCAACTTAATTAATAACCAGGCTGAAATGGGAGCCATGCTTGACTAATAGCTACAAGTGTGCTTCCTGATATTTCCCTGAAGATTTGAATTTTGCCAGACTCACCTGTGCAGGGGCAGATCATGGCCCACGAAACTTTGCTGCATGGAGTAGCCTAGATGTGCAGACCAAGGTTGAAAAACCAGAGACTCTGGATAAAATGTGCCTGGAAGTTCTCCTAAAGGCACACCTTACTCTGTGGGAAGGAATTCTGGGGTGAACGAGGCACCAGGAAGGTCAATAATGTCATTTTGACAGAAGCTGTGTGCAAGGAAACTTTTCAGAAAGCCAGGAGAATGGAGACTCTCTAAACAATACTAAAGCACAAAGAATGTGTAATAGTCGTGTGGTTTTATTTAGAGTAACAAATCCGGTTGTTTAAGAAAGGAAGCCAACATCCGTTTTTGTCCCAGCAGTAGAATGAATGAATTCTCTTTGCTATTCTTCTTTGCTTCATCAGCTATGATCTAATTAGTTGTTGTTACAAAATAACATTTTACCTTTTTTGAGATAATTCATTTATCTTATAAATGTATTGTGTCTAGATGCATATGTTGTTAATTACCTCAAATTTTCTTTTTCACAAAATATATGAATATTTTCCTATACTGATGCAAGGTACTTGATTCATTATACAACATTTAAAATTAAGCTGTTTGTACAATTGAGGAATGCTTTCTGCTGCAAGTAATAGAATATCTAGCTAGTAATGCCTTAAGGTGTTAGTCACCAAGCATCCAACCCAAATTCATTCTCTCTCTCTCTCTCTCTCTCTCTCTCTCTCTCTCTCTCTCTCTCTCTCTCTCCCCCTCCTCCCTTCCTCCCTTCCTCCCTCCCCCTCCCTCACTCTGCCTGCATAGCTCAGGCTGGTCTTGGACTCCTGGTCCTTGCACTTCTGCCTCCTGAGTGGTGGGATTTCTAACTTGAGCAGGCTGCTAGGCTTCTTCCTGCTGTGCTGGCCACTTCAGATGCACTCCCAGGCTTGCTGCCCCAGGCTTGCTGCCCCAAGCTTGCAAAATGATTCCAGTTGAAATCATCCCATTCCAATCAAGGCAGTTGAGGCGGGGAGTTGGGGTACCTACATGGGCAGACTTTCTCCTCACTCACTGTCTTTTATCTGGAAAAAGCCTCTCTCCAGCCCTCCAGCAGATTTAGCAGTCAGTCATCACCTCTGATGACTTCTGGATCCAAGGAGGGCTGGAAAATGGGTGCATGCATGTTACAGCGAGTGCTACTTAAGAGGAAACCATCTGGCTGGTGCACTGCAGCACCTAATGAAGTTAGAAGCCTTCAGCAAAGGAGAGAAGATGTGCTGAATATGCTCTGAACAATGTCTTCCCTGGTATATGGTGTGTGTGTGTGTGTGTGTGTGTACGTACTGCACCCCAAAGTTGCTCAACTATGACTATGCATCACTAATTCACCTGGTTGCAACTGGCAGTGGAAATGGTATAATCCAGGAGATGCTAATACCAAGCTCCCTGAGATGTGCTCAGCCGTCAGTAGCAATCGCCAGGTCTCAGGACCACCAGGTCTACAGAACATCTGGGAACAGAGAGGGGAGGGTGCTGAGGAAGTATCCATAGAACAAACTTCCATTGACCACAAACTGAAGTGCATGTGTGTGACAGGGGGAGGGGGGCATTAGAGAGGAAGAACAGAGCAGGTGGACCACCATGCACATGGCACTCAGGGCACAAGGAGATGGGGAGGATGGGACACCTGAAGGAAGGGACTGGAGTTTCTGCATGGATGATATGGAGTTCATTCAGGGGGTAGGGGGGAGAGAAGTCACACAGTCCATTAGCAGAATGAGGACATGTGGAGATGAGCAGATTAGGTTAGGGTGGGGGAAAACAACTGGTGGCCACTGCAGTGCCCACAGCTGGAGCCCATGTCACTCCGGATGGACTGTGAAAGATAGCTGTGAGACCTGGTAAGCCCTGAAAGTGGGTGCATTAACAGTAGGAGCAGTAGTGAAGAACAGAGGGCCCCATGAGCAGACTCAGACATGCTTAGTACAATGGCCCCACACTGACTGCTAACTCGATGAAAAAAGACTTAATTTTAAATAATGAAGAGAACTATCAGGGGATAGCACCAATAGTCATTTTTAAAATCTCAAATCTTTGGTTTTCTCTACTGGTCTCACAAAACGGGCTGCAGGCATTCTAGGAAAAGAAAAGCATTTTTGGAAGAACAGATCTTCTGGCACTACCTCCCAGAGGTGTCTGTATTTTCCACCCATGCGGAGGCATTTCACACAGGGGTTGGGGGAGAGTAGCAGAACTTCCCATCTTCTGGGCAGCAGAATAGATTAGGCTAGGAATGGAAGCTCATTGGGAGGCAGAGAACTTCCCAGCTTTTGTTTTACCTTTATCTGGATGTTGCCTCTGAAAAGGTACAGAAAATCTAGGCCTTTCAACCACAGATGATAATAGCAACCAATGTTCAAGGGTGTACAACCACCCTTCCTAGAAAACCCACAGCCTGCCTGCACTGTTAGTTGATGTTGTGATGTGCAGCCAAGAGTAGTCCTAAAGCAAGAACATGGTATTCCTCCTGGAGAGTTCACTCCTAGTCTGCAAGGGACTGGAACCAAGAGGCCACTTCTCAGATGGTTAGCTTTGTCAACTTAACACAATCTAGAATCTTTGAAAGAAAGTCTCAATGTACATTGGGTTATTTTGTGGGCATGTCAAAGGGATACTATCTCAATTAAGTTAATGGATGTGGGGAGATGTAGCCCACTGTGGGCAACAGCATTCCCTAGGTGGTGCTGAGTGGGTCTTCAACAGTAAGGGGGTGGAATAGTGGAGCTAAGTACAAGTAAGCAATTAAACATGAATGAATTCTTTTCTTTTTCTTTTCTGCTTTTGACTGTAGATGTGATATGACTAACTGTTTGAAGTTCTTGCCTTGACATTCCCACACTGATGGACTATAATCTAGAATTGTAAGATAAAAGGACCCTTCTTCCTTTCTCCCTGTCATGGTTTATATATTCTTGGACCAGGGAGTGGCACCATTTTGGAGGTGTGACCTGGTTGGAGTAGGTGTGTCACTGTGGTCGTGGGCTTAATGCCCTTACCCTAGGTGCCTGGAAGTCAGTCTTCCACTAGCAGCCTTTGGATAAAGATGTAGAACTCTCAGTTCTGCCTGTGCCATGCCTGCCTGGATACTGCCATGCTCCTACCTTGACAATAATGGACTGAACCTCTGAACCTGTAAGCCAGCCCCAAGTAAATGTTGGTTTTTATAAGACTTGCCTTGGTCATGATGTCTGTTCACAGCAATAAAACCCTAACTAAGACACTCCCCAGGCTGCTTTTTTTGCCAAGGTGTTCTATCACAGCAACAGAAACAAAGCATAATAAATCAGTTGCAGGTAAATGTTTGCTTGCTACAGGGTATTGGGTAAACCCTGGAATCCAGACATGGTAACTGCTGTCACCTTACTGTAACTGCACCACTCACCCTTTCAGTGACCTGTGGATTCCGTTTGACTGAGCCTTTCCATCTGGAAAGTAGCCTCTATGGATATGTTCTGAGAAACCTATAAGACTGTGCTGATAAAGTATTTAAACTCAATGCTTGGTTCAGGGCTGGCACTCAACAAATGTTAATCACTGTATCTTTTACAGATGAGGAACCATTCATCCATAAAGAGTATCCCATGGACCCAGGGTCACCCAGACAAATGCTGTGCACACTTATTTTCATGGACACATCTTTTCTGAGTAGCACGCCAACAAGTCAGCAAATATTTATTAAGTGGCCATGAGCTGCAGGGTTCTGAGCTAAACATACCAAATTTATGCTCAAGGATGGCAGACTTCCTGCCTTAATGGAATTTACTGCCTGACAAGGGTGTTTAGCTTTTCAAGGCCAGCCCAGCTGCATAGAAAAGCTAGCCTTACAGATAAAAGAGACAGCTGCCTCTGTGATATGGTGTGAATGTGCTTAGGAAGTCTGCTTACAGTGGACATTGCCAGGAAGTAGGAATTAAACTCAGTCTTTGCATTGCTCTGAATGGTGTCTTCCTAGAGAATGGATTCCGCTCAGCTCTCCCTCTCTGCTGCCTTGCTTTGCAGTTCCTGTATAGTCAAGACAGTTTCTCCATAAATCTGTACCTAATATCTATGCTGTCTCCAACCAGAGCCTGGTTGATGAGTGTAACACTTCTTCTCATCGCCTAATAATCTTAAACAATGCAAAGATTTGGGACTGAGGCAATGGCTTAGTGGCGAGGGGCACCTGCTGTTGTTGCTGAGAACCTGGGCTCAGTTCCTAGCACACACATGGCCTCATAAGTGAGTAAGTAGAATTCAGCAATGCCAGCTCCAGGGTGTCCAGTGGCCTCCTCTGACCTCAGTAGATACCACTGACAGCATGTATGTGATGTATGACACACATGCATGCAAACACACATACTCATAAATAATGTTGACAAATAAAAATATCCCTGGCAAAGAAAAATGCTGCTTCCAATGAAGTGGGTATATTTTTATTAAATACACAGGTAGGTGTATACATATTTATATGAATATATAAACTTATGAATCCTCTATGTCAAGTAAGTTTTCTTAAGGAGAGAGGTAAGGCCTGTTTCCAGCATTTGCCTGGTCCCCAGGACAAAATACATTAGCATGGAATTAAAAGAAGGAGAGAAACTAAGAGGTCCTGGGATTCTATTCTGCAATTAGTCTCCTCTCTGTCTTTGTCTCTCTGTCTGTCTCTGTCTGTGTCTCTGACTCTCTACCTGTGTCTCTATCTCTCTATCTCTGTATGTCTCTGACTCTCTGTCTGCCCTGCCTCCCTCCCTCTCTCTCTCCCTCTCTCCCTCTCCCTCTCTCTCCCTCTCTCCCTCTCCCTTTCTCTCCCTCTCTCTCCCTCTCCCTCTCCCTCTCCCTCTCTCTCTTTTCCTCTCCCTATCTCGATCCTCTTCTCTATATGCTTGTCATTGAGCACTGGCCCCAGGGTTTCATACCACATAACTGAGGGGCAAAGCAGAACCCAGACTTTATGGAAGATTGCTGTCTGAGAAACCTGGAAAATGAACACAAAGTTCCTTTCTTCACATAGCTCTTGTCCATGTATGAGGAGAACCTTATACAAACCTGATTCTTAGAATTCTTACAAGCATGAATCCAAGTAGAGGATTAGCTCAGGCAAGTACCTCTGTTTGAGTAAGGCTCATGAGAGTCCCTCTTCTATAATGGCAGCTAGTTAAGGAAGCCAGTCTAAGATGGGTTGGTGAAGGCAGGTCACCTGTGAGTGATCTCAGAGACAGAGTACTTCCTGGGATCTTCAGTCTAATGACACTGGAACATGACATTATGATGCTTCCCAAGGCACATGTCCCCTTCAACTCTTCCCCAGTGGATACCAAGCCCTGCATATATGACCCCAACATTCTCACTCTCATCCCTGATCAGTGCATTTTCATTAAGTTCTCTATCCCAGTCAGTTTTCACTGTCAAGTTGATTCAATCCAGAGTCATTGGCAAAGGGAACCTCAACAGAGGTATTGCCTAAGTCCAATGGGTTTATGCCAAATCTGTGGAGCATTGTTTTAATTGCTAATTAATGTAGAAGGGCATGGCCTACTGTGGGCAGTACCATCCCTAAGCAGGTGGTCCTGTGCTATATAAGATAGCTAGCTGATCATAGGCCAGAGGTGAGTCAAAACAATTCCTGCCTCTACATTCCTGTCTTAAATCCCTGCCCTGAATTCCCTCATGAAGAACTGTGGCTTGGATGTATAAACCAAATAAACTTTCCCATCCCGAGTTGCTTTTGGTCATAGTGTTTATCACAGGAACAAAAATACAAACTAATACATTCTCCAAGAAGAATGGTTTGGTTTGAAGATTTCATTCCCCCAAAGAAAGTGAGATTTTAAGTACCTTCTTTAACATATTTTTAAAAGTTATTTCTCATGGATGGGCTTCTTATGGTGTGAGCTCATCTGAAGGCAAGTGTGAAGCCTAATTCACTGTCAATGTGATGAGACTTATTATCTCTATACTGTACCTCAGGATATGTCTATATGGTGTTTGCAAAGAGTCATAACTGAGGAAGGAAGCCCCACCCTGAATAAGGATAGCATCATCCAGGAACCCAGGCACCAGAGTGAATAAAAAGGGGGAATTAAGCTGAGCTCCAGCATTCACCTCTCTCTGGTTTCTGGCTCTGTACCCTATATAAGCAGCCTCCATACATCTCAGCCACTATGCTTCCCCACAGTAATGGACTCTACCTCAAATATTGATCCACAACATGCTGTGCCTTCCTGATATTACTTTTGTAGCAACAAAGAGGGAAACACTAAGACAGCAAGATTTGTTGAAGCCAAAGGAGCAGCCTGGTTGATGATCCATCCTTTGATGTGGAGACCAACTATGTGACATTAAATGCCTACCAGGTGCCATGTATGTGAATTTTACTAAAGGGCAGCTCAACAAACAAACTGCCTAGAGGAACCCAGACACAGTGGAGACATAGGCAAAACACCTGCTCCCACCTTTGTGGAAGCAATCACCTGGTTGGCCTCAGAAAACTGAAACATGCCAGCCCTTGCTGTCAATGGCTATGCTGTGGCTGGAAACATGGATTTCTGCTGAGCATGGCTCCAGGTTGCCAAAACTCTGCACCTGACAAGCAACTATCAGGAGGGCCTTCTGATTCACAGTAGGAGAGGGGAAAAGGTCCGTATTCAGAACAAGCCCTGGCCTAGTCAGTCCATTGAGAGTGGAGATCTGGTATCTGATGCTCCTGCTAAAGAAAGACTGGAGAGATAAAGTCCTCGGTGACCAGCCTCCTCTGTAGGGTTCTACTATTCTGACAACTTTGTCTACATTGGGTCTGGAGGACATAACTACATTGAGAAAAATGGGCACAATAAACTAAGAATGCAGACCTGGGGAGATAGTTCGGTCAGCAGAGTGCAAGTACAAATTTGCTATCCAGATTCTACAGGAAAGGCTAGGCATGGTGGCTTGTACTTATAATCCTATGGCTAGAGAGATGGAGACCGGTGAGTCTCCCCAAGTCTTATCAGGCAGGCAGCCTATCTCCAAGACAATGAGAGACCCTGTCTCAAAAGAAAAGGAGAGGAAGGGAAAAGAAAGAACAAGAAAAAGAAAAGACAAGAAAAAGGGAAAGAAAAGAACAATTTAGAAGAAAACAAAACAAAACAAAACAAAAAAACAAACAAAAAGGTGGATAGCACCAGACTAACAAGGTCTAAAGTTGACTTCTGACCTCTGCACACATGTATATGTACACACACACAAACAAACAAACAAACAAGTATCCATACACATGTGAATACACTCATGTGCACACCAAAATACCTGAACAGAAAAATAAATGAAAAGACATTTAGAAAAAAAAAAAAAGGAACCATACATGCCGGTAAGAAAGAGTCTATCCCAGATAAGCAACACTACAGTCTTGGAGATATAATCCCTAAAACCAGAAGATATTTGTGATAATAAGACTCAAATAAGTCAATATGTGGCTTTAGCCAGAAGAGCTACTAAATGTTCTAAGGAACTCAAAAATCCCAGTGAACAACCACTTGATGAGCCAACAGTTTGATTTACAATGTCACAAGAAATAGACACTAACATTATTAAAGTTTCCACACTGTGACAATTTTCTATTCATTCACATTTAACATGAGCCAGAATCCTCCTCCAACCTAATGGTGATCATCAGCAGTAACTCACAATCACAACCATTTATTAAGCATTTACACTGGCGGGGCACTGCTCCATTGCTTCAAAAGTACTCTGTAACTTCATTTCACTAGCAAACACTCACAAAGAACTCTCTGCGTGCCAGGCATTGTTCTTGGGGTTTTATAATCATTAACTTACTCCTCACCAAAACCCATGGCAGCTCCAGCTCCCATGGTTTCTCTTTCTTCAGCTTCAGTTCCTTGTGGCAAGCCACACTACAAGAATATTAAACAAAAATCCCAGACAAAAGGAGCTCGCCACTTTTCCATGGTGCTCTGCTTCACTTTGGGTAGTGAGGAAGTTCTTCATCACCTTGTTTAACCCCCATAAAATGAGGCGCAGTCCTTCACCCAGCATAATGATGCAAGGAGGTACCAGGGCACAAATTAGGGGATGACACTATTGACCCAGTGCTAGGAGGCAGCACTGCAGGAGGTATAGATAAAAACAATGGGCACAAGCCCCTTCTGGTCTGACCAGCACCGGGGTAGCTAGGGCACAGAGTTGGATGACACCCGCCAGCTACCCACAACACCCTCCACGGGAGCTTAAGAATTCTGGTGAGTGGAACACAGCGTCTACTCCAATCCAATCTCGCGGGACCCTTCCGCTCTGACCAGCACCGGGGTAGCTAGGGCGCAGACTCGGCTGACACCCTCCAGCTACTCACAACACCAGCCACGGGATCTTAAGACTTCAGGTGATCACTCCGCTGAACTTAGTCTGCACAGGTGAGAGTGTGCACCACAGAAGCTGACAGCTTCTGGGACAGGCAGGGGCCACAGAGCCTCTGAGGCAGTGCCCTTTTTGGGCCCCAGACATCCGGCCACCCTCCAGGCCAAAGGACAGGTGTCCACCCGGCCAGGGAGCCCTTTGCCTCAGGATCTGCGGGAGCCATCTTGGTTCCGGGACTCTGCCGAATGTAGGAACTTAGTCTGCACAGGTGAGAGTGTGCACCACAGAACCTGACAGCTTCTGTGACCCGCCAAAGCAACACAGCTTCTGGGAAAGGTCCTGTTTTGGGCCTTCATCTTCGGCCAGGAGGAGGTCAAAACACCACATATCTGTGCACCTTCCCTGTAAGAGGAGAGCTTGCCTGCAGAGAGTGCTCAGACCACTGAAATTCAGAGGAGAGAGCCTGTCTCCCAGGTCTGCTGATAGAGGCTAACAGAATCACCAGAAGAACAATCTCTAAACAGAGACAACTATTACAACTAACTCCAGAGATTACCAGATGGCGAAAGGTAAACGTAATAATCTTACTAACAGAAACCAAGACCACTCACCATCATCAGAACCCAGCACTCCCACTTTGCCCAGTCCAGGGCACCCCAACACACTGGAAAAGCTAGACCTGGATCTGAAAGCATATCTCATGATGATGGTAGAGGACATCAAGAAGGCCTTTAATAACACACTTCAAGAAATACAGGAGAACACTGCTAAACAGGTAGAAGACATTAAAAAGGAAGCACAAAAATCCCTTAGAGAATTGCAGGAGAACACTGCTAAACAGATAGAAGATATTAAAGAGGAAGCACAAAAATCCCTTAAAGAATTGCAGGAAAACCAGACCAAACAGGTGATGGAATTGAATAAAACCATCCAAGACTTAAAAAGGGAAGTAGACACAATAAAGAAAACCCATATTGAGGCAACACAGGAGATAGAAACCCTAGGTAAGAAATCTGGAACCATAGATGCGAGCATCAGCAACAGAATACAAGAGATGGAAGACAGAATCTCAGGTGCAGAAGACTCCATAAAGAACATCGGCACAACAATCAAAGAAAATACAAAATGCAAAAAGATCCTAACTCAAAACATCCAGGAAATCCAGGACACAATGAGAAGACCAAACCTACGGATAATAGGAGTGGATGAGAATGAAGATTTTCAACTCAAAGGACTGGCAAATATTTTCAACAAAATTATAGAAGAAAACTTCCCAAACCTAAAGAAAGAGATGCCCATGAACATACAAGAAGCCTTCAGAACTCCAAATAGACTGGACCAGAAAAGAAATTCCTCCCTACACATAATAATCAGAACAACAAATGCACTAAATAAAGATAGAATACTAAAAGCAGTAAGGGAAAAAGGTCAAGTAACATATAAAGGAAAGCCTATCAGAATTACACCAGATTTTTCACCAGAGACTATGAAAGCCAGAAGATCCTGGACAGATGTTATACAGAAACTAAGAGAACACAAATTCCAGCCCAGGCTACTATACCCAGCCAAACTCTCAATTACAATAGATGGAGAAACCAAAGTATTCCACAACAAAACCAAATTCACACATTATCTTTCCACGAATCCAGCCCTTCAAAGGATAATAACAAAAAAAAAAAAAAAAAAAAACAATACAAGGATGGAAACCACATCCTAGAAAAAGCAAGAAGGTAATCCCTCAACAAACCTAAAAAAAGACAGCCACCAGAACAGAATGCCAACTCTAACAACAAAAATAAAAGGAAGCAACAAGTACTTTTCCTTAATATCTGTTAATCTCAATGGACTCAACTCCCCAATAAAAAGACATAGACTAACAGACCAGCTACACAAACAGGACCCAACATTCTGCTGCTTTCAGGAAACCCATCTCAGGGAAAAAGACAGACACTACATCAGAGTGAAAGGCTGGAAAACAATTTTCCAAGCAAATGGTCTGAAGAAACAAGCTGGAGTAGCCATTCTAATATCAAATGAAATCGACTTCCAACCCAAAGTCATCAAAAAAGACAAGGAGGGACACTTAATACTCATCAAAGGTAAAATCCTCCAAGAGGAACTCTTAATTCTGAATATCTATGCTCCAAATGCAAGGGCAGACACATTCATTAAAGACACTTTAGTAAAGCTCAAAACACACATTGCACCTCACACATTAATAGTGGGAGACTTCAACACACCACTTTCATCAATGGACAGATCGTGGAAACAGAAACTAAACAGGGACACAGTGAAACTAACAGAAGTTATGAAACAAATGGACTTAACAGATATCTACAGAACATTTTATCCTAAAACAAAAGGATATACCTTCTTCTCAGCACCTCACAGTACCTTCTCCAAAATTGACCACATAATTGGTCACAAAACAAGCCTCAACAGATACAAAAATATTGAAATTGTCCCATGCATGCTATCAGATCACCATGGACTAAGGCTGTTCTTCAATAACAAAATAAATAATAGAAAGCCAATATTCACGTGGAAACTACACAACACTCTTCTCAATGATACCTTGGTCAAGGAAGGAATAAAGAAAGAAATTAAGGACTTTTTGGAGTTTAATGAAAATGAAGCCACAACATACCCAAACTCATGGGACACAATGAAAGCATTTCTAAGAGGAAAACTCATAGCCCTGAGTGCCTCCAAAAAGAAACTAGAGAGAGCACATATTAGCAGCTTGACAACACACCTAAAAGTTCTAGAACAAAAGGAAGCAAATTCACCCAAGAGGAGTAGATGGCAGGAAATAATCAAACTCAGGGGTGAAATCAACCAAGTGGAAACAAGAAGAACTATTCAAAGAATCAACCAATCGAGGAGCTGGTTCTTTGAGAAAATCAACAAGATAGATAAACCCTTAGCCAGACTCACTAGAGGGCACAGGGAAAGTATTCTAATTAACAAAATCAGAAATGAAAAGGGAGACATAACAACAGATCCTGAAGAAATCCAAACACCATCAGATCCTTCTACAAAAGGCTATACTCAACAAAACTGGAGAACATGGATGAAATGGACAAGTTTCTAGACAGATGCAAGGTACCAAAGTTAATTCAAGATCAGGTTAATAATCTAAACAGTCCCATATCCCCTAAAGAAATAGAAGCAGTCATTAATAGTCTCCCAACCAAAAAAAGCCCAGGACCAGGTGGGTTTAGTGCAGAGTTCTATCAGACCTTCAAAGAAGATCTAATCCCAGTTCTTCACAAACTATTCCACAAAATAGAAACAGAAGGTACTCTACCCAACTCATTCTATGAAGCCACAATTACTCTGATACCTAAACCACAAAAAGACCCAACAAAGATAGAGAACTTCAGACCAATTTCCCTTATGAATATCGATGCAAAAATCCTCAATAAAGTTCTCGCTAACCGAATCCAAGAACACATCAAAACAATCATCCATCCTGACCAAGTAGGTTTCATCCCAGGGATACAATGATGGTTCAATATACGGAAATCCATCAACTAATCCAGTATATGAACAAACTCAAAGACAAAAACCACATGATCATCTCATTAGATGCTGAGAAAGCCTTTGACAAAATTCAACACCCATTCATGATAAAAGTCTTGGAAAGATCAGGAATTCAAGGCCCATACCTAAACATGATAAAAGCAATCTACAGCAAACCAGTAGCCAACATCAAAATAAATGGTGAGAAGCTGGAAGAAATCCTACTAAAATCAGGGACTAGACAAGGCTGTCCACTCTCTCCGTACCTATTGAACATTGTACTTGAAGTCCTAGCCAGAGCAATTAGACAACGAAAGGAGATCAAGGGGATACAAATTGGAAAAGAAGAAGTCAAAATATCACTCTTTGCAGATGATATGATAGTAAATATAAGTGACCCTAAAAATTCCACCAGAGAACTCCTAAGCCTGATAAACAGCTTCAATGAAGTAGCTGGATATAAAATTAACTCAAGCAAGTCAATGGCCTTTCTGTACACAAAGGATAAACAGGCTGAGAAGGAAATTAGGGAAACAACACCCTTCTCAATAGTCACAAACAATATAAAATACATTGGCGTTACTCTAACTAAGGAAGTGAAAGATCTGTATGACAAGAACTTCAAGTTTCTGAAGAAAGAAATTAAAGAAGATCTCAGAAGATGGAAAGATCTCCCACGCTCATGGATTGGCAGGATCAACATTGTAAAAATGGCTATCTTGCCAAAAGCAATCTACAGATTCAATGCAATCCCCATCAAAATTCCAACTCAATTCTTCAAGGAATTAGAAAGGGCAATCTGCAAATTCATCTGGAACAACAAAAACCTAGGATAGCAAAAATTCTTCTCAAGGATAAAAGAACCTCTGGTGGAATCACCATGCCTGACCTAAAGCTGTACTACAGAGCAATTGTGATAAAAACTGCATGGTACTGGTATAACGACAGACAAGTAGACCAATGGAACAGAATTGAAGACCCTGAGATGAACCCACACACCTATGGTCACTTGATCTTTGACAAGGGAGCAAAAACCATCCAGTGCAAAAAAGACAGCATTTTCAACAAATGGTGCTGGCACAACTGGCGGTTATCATGTAGAAGAATGGAATTGATCCATTTCTATTTCCTTGTACTAAGGTCAAATCTAAGTGGATTAAGGAACTCCACATAAAACCAGAGACACTGAAACTTATAGAGGAGAAAGTGGGGATAAGCCTCGAAGATATGGGCACAGGGGAAAAATTCCTAAATAGAACAGCAAAGGCTTGTGCTGTAAGACCGAGGATAGATAAATGGGACCTCGTAAAGTTGCAAAGTTTCTGCAAGGCAAAGGACACCGTCAATAAGACAAAAAGACCACCAACAGATTGGGAAAGGATCTTTACCTATCCCAAATCGGATAGGGGACTAATATCTAATATATATAAAGAACTCAAGAAGGTGGACTCCAGAAAATCAAATAACCCCATTAAAAATGGGGCTCAGAACTGAACAAAGAATTCTCACCTGAGGAATACCGAATGGCAGAGAAGCACCTGAAAAAATGTTCAACATCCTTAATCATCAGGGAAATGCAACTCAAAACAACCCTGAGATTCCACCTCACACCAGTCAGAATAGTTAAGATCAAAAATTCAGGTGACAGCAGATGCTGGCGAGGATGTTGAGAAAGAGGAACACTGCTCCATTGTTTGTGGGATTGCAAGCTTGTACAACCACCCTGGAAATCAGTTTGGCGGTTCCTCAGAAAATTGGACATAATACTACCAGAGGATCCAGCAATACCTCTCCTGGGCATATATCCAGTAGGTGTTCGAACTGGTAAGAAGGACACATGCTCCACTATGTTCATAGCAGCCTTATTTATAATAGCCAGAAGCTGGAAAGAACCCAGATGCCCCTCAACAGAGGAATGGATACAGAAAATGTGGTACATTTACACAATGGAGTACTACTCAGCTATTAAAAAGAATGAATTTATGAAATTCCTAGGCAAATGGATGGACCTGGAGGGCATCATCCTGAGTGAGGTAACACAATCACAAAGGAACTCACACAATATGTACTCACTGATAAATGGATATTAGCCCCAAAACTTAGGATACCCAAGATATAAGATACAATTTGCTAAACGCATGAAACTCAAGAAGAATGAAGACCAAAGTGTGGACACTATGCCCCTTCTTAGAATTGGGAATAAAACACCCATGGAAAGAGGTACACAGATAAAGTCTGGAGCTGTGACGAAAGGATGGACCATCTAAAGACTGCCATATCCAGGGATCCATCCCATAATCAGCTTCCAAATGTTGACACCATTGCATACACTAGCAAGATTTCACTGAAAGGACCCAGATATAGCTGTCTCTTGTGAGACAATGCCGGGGCCTAGCAAACACAGAAGTGGATGCTCACAGTCAGCTATTAGATGAATCACAGGGCTCCCAATGGAGGAGCTAGAGAAAGTACCCAAGGAGCTAAAGGGATCTGCAACCCTATAGGTGGAACAACATTATGAACTAACCAGTACCCCAGAGCTCTTGACTCTAGCTGCATATTTATCAAAAGATGGCCTAGTCGGCCATCACTAGAAAGAGAGGCCCATTGGACTTGCAAACTTTATATGTCCCAGTACAGGGGAACGCCAGGGCCAAAAAGTGGGAGTGGGTGGGGTAGGGGAGTGGGGAGGGAGTGTATTGGGGACTTTTTGGATAGCATTGGAAATGTAAATGAGGAAAATACCTAATTTTAAAAAAAGGAAAAAAAATAATGGGTATAATCCACTCTATGTACCCCTATACATAAGGAGGACACTGCTCTGTCTAAGTAGCCATTGACACTACATCATCACCATTTTGTAGAAGAATTAGATGCAGTTCAGTTAAACAGCTTGCTCAAGTTTATGCACATGGAACAGTCAAAGTAAGAATAGAGCTCTGCGCAACAATGCCCACGCTCTCAGTTAGGCCACAATCATGGTATCAAGATACCACCATGAAATAGGTATTGCAATCAACCTCTTTTGAGGTTTACAGCAGTTCAAACGTGAAACTGTTGGAGGGTAGACCTGGAGGGGCATAACGACTGAACTGTAAAAAACTAAAGTAATTTAAAAAAAGAAAGAAAGAAACACACACGCGCGCAAGCACACACAAACTCAACCACATAGCAAAGGAGCGACAAGCTTGGATTTGAATCCAGTCCTTTCTATCACCAATGGCTAGGGGCCAGAGATCTTAGTCATCTCTATTATCAGTTGTGGCTCTTTGATTGTGAATAGACAATCATGCTTCCTTGTTGAATATCAGATCAACACATGTGGTTGACCATGGATCAGTGGTGCTTACGCTGTAGTTCTGGGACACACTGATCCCGAACTGTCACTCCAGTACCTGGAGATACTAAAGGGATCCCATGCTCTCTGTCACATGAAAAGACTATCTTTGGATATGAATGAGAAGATTATCTCTTTCTTCGGGCAGAAGCATGAATCAGTCTGTCGCTGTTGATGACCAAGTGCTCTTAGCTCTGAATCTTATGCTAATTAAAGCTGCACACACACTTTTATAATGAGCTTTCTTTCTTTGGCTATCCTGAGCATATTTCTGCTACCTTTCATTACATAGTTCCAGCTTTGCAATTTCTACATCAATTCTAAAAGTGCTAGAAGTGAGGGCCAACACTAATAATGAGTAATAATAATAATAATAATCCAGCTTCAAGGTTCTTGAATATGGTAGCAAAATATTTAAAAAGATACATTACCTGAATCTACCAAATAGTCATCACTGAAGAACATTACTCAGTGATCTCCCCTGGGCATAAGCACTGGATTGTGCATAGTTATATGAGCTATACTGTATGTGGATGGTAACACAGTATGTTTCTTCTCACCAACATCATCTCAAATCTGTTCACGTAACTCATTACAGTCTGACTCCAATATCACTGGGAGGTAGGAGGCGTTTCAGTTCCATTATCATGTTATAGGCTTCCATCCTCTATGTGGTCCATGGTTGATCAGAATGTTACTACGGGGCACATGGGAGTACTTAATGTCTGTGTGTCCCTCTTGTGTTGTAAAGATAAGCATAGGCTCTTTCATTAAGGTTTTGTGAAGCTTAAATAAGATGATATCTGTGACTCTGGAAGAACAATACTTGACAGATGATGCTCCATAGATAATCGCCAGAGCTGCTGTCTGTCTTTCTCCTCCATCTTGCCCTCTTCATCCTCATCCTTATTATTGTTGCTCCTTATTACTATAATCACATGCTGCTGTGTGGGGGAAGTTGATTTTGTCTTATGAGTTGCTGGTGGTACCTAGTATTTCACGCGGTTTTAATCAGAGTAAAAATTCCTCGATGCTCTTCATTTTATCTTCACCAGAGTCTTGGATAAGTAATATTGCTCTGTTTAATATGATCTAAGTCCCCATTCATCTGCATAAGACTTGGGTGATACCTTGGTGGTGTCCTTGAACATGTGATAAGAGGTTTGGGGTGAGTGTGACCATCACAAAGGGAGAGAAAGAGTGAGTGAGCTTCAAACATGCAAAAAGTCATAAAAATGATCTGCCCTTGAAGTTCAGTGCTATATTCCCAGGAACTCATGCAATGTAAAAGGTAGGGGCTGACGAGGTGAAGAATTGTTTGGATCTTAAAGATTCCTAGCTAATAATCCATCTCCTAAGGGCTCAGTACCCAAGCTGTGCTGCTGTGCAGAAACAAAATAACTTTCAGGAGGTAGGGCTTACTGGAAGGAATAGGTCACCAGGGGGATCCTTTGAAGAACACTGGGACCCTGACCCTTTCTTCTTTCTCTTTTCTTCCCATCCAGGAGGTCAGTAGAATCATGCCATGTGACCTTGCCAGATGTCTTGTACTACCATGAGTCCAAAGCAGCAGGGACAAGTAGGCAGAAAACCCCGAAACAGTGAGCCAAAATACATATTCCCTCTGTCTCTCAAGTATTTATTAGAATAGAAGGAAGCTGACTATCATGGGGTGCTGCTGAGTGTATGGTTAACACCCTGAGTGAGGATCATAGAAGCCTGTGTCCATCTCTGCTCAGCTAAAAGCACTGGAGTGTTTAGAAGTTCTACAGCCTCCCATCAGACGCACATTCTCTGGCTGAAATCTGACTCTGGCCACCATGTTTGGACTGTGCCGACTTTGTTTCCCATTGACCTCCATTAATGTTAGTTGTTTGCTTTATCCACCATGGCTCCCAGATGTGTATTAAACCACAACCCCATTGTTATGCATCATGAAAAATGCCCTTCACTATTGTAAGGTGTGGTAATAGAGAGGCTTTAATATCTTCTTGATATGATAACACCTGAGAAAAATTCCATTACCATATATCAATGCTGAACTCATAACAAATGCATGAAACTGAATCTCCTTTGTTTTGTTAATTAATTGGCTGACATAAAAGACTGCACTATTGGACTCTAAATCATATGGGCAGCCTGGTCTCTAAGAAGCTAGCCACAAGGTAGCTTCTGGTAACAATGGCAAAACTCTCAAAGCTCTGCAGGAGGACAGATGAGTGTGATACAATGAGACATAAAAGGGGGAAGGGAGGAGGGAAGAGGGAAAGAGGGAAAGAGAGGGACAAAGGAGGAGACAATGTCACACATGGTCTGCTGAGTAACAACTTACTCAAGAATTAGTGACTTAAAGTGACAGGGCCAGATCACTGCAGAGATGACTCAGAGGTTAAGAATATGCACTACTCTTGCAGCAGATCTGAGTTCAGGTCTCAGCTCCCAAGTATGGTGGCCCATATTCTGTCACACCAGTTCTGGGGGATCTGTCACTCTCTTCTGGCCTGAGAGCGCATCTGTACCTCACACACATACATACCTCTCCTCTCTCACACACACGTAAATAAAAGTAAAATCTTAATAAAAATATGTTCAAGGCAAACAGGAAACTAGAACCCTCCGTGGCAATGATCTTGACTCTCAGTGTGACTGGGTCCTTAAACCGTTTCTTAGGAGTGTGACTTTCTTCACCCTGCTTTTGCTTTTCTCAGACAACCTAAATATGTGTAAATCATTCAGAGTGCCAAAGGGTCTGGAATTTGGGAGCAGCTCAGCTAGAGTTCACATCCCTTGTACAGTCACATTTGAGATGTCAGTATATACTGCAGTTACCAGGAGAGGCTGGGGCTGCAAAGTGCTTGCTTGGCCACATGTTCACATATGTGGCTGGAACATTCATATCATTTTTCTATTGGCCATATAGATGTACCAACTTTGATACAAAGGTGATCACACAGAGGCACAAATAATCTAAACAACCATGAGCTGAGACCATTTTGAATTCTGGACTCTACAGAGAGGGGGTAGGGGTAGTAAAGGAGGAAGAGTGAAGGGTGAGACAAGAAAATTGCTCTTCTGAGAATTGATTTTTTAAAAATGACACTGGATTGAATACTGGGGATAAAAATTAAGTCAAAATGCTGGTTGTATTGGTGAGCTAGTATTGGCCATGCCATTGAATGATCCAGCTCAATTCTCAGCAGCTGTGTATGTTATGTGCAGGATTCTGGTTGATAGTCTGACTTTTGATACTTCATCTCAGACACACGGCCCTTCTATAAAATGTATCTGTCAGGAAAAGATAGCAGGCCATATAAGTCAAACTCTTGCTAGAGGTATATTGAGTTATTTGCCAAGAGTCTCCTCTTGGATGAAAGCTTGCCCCCACGAACAGTTCTTTCTACAGTATGGCTCTGCTCACCGCTCTTTCTTGCTCATTCATGATCTTTGTTTCTGTGCATGACTGACACATCAAGGGCTCTTCCATTCCCTCACCAAACTCACACACACTTCCACCTCACAGAAGTACCATGAAGATTTAAGGTCCCTTTGTCTCTTAGTTCAATGTGTGCTTTTTCTGCCAGTGTGGAGTGAAAATTCTAGGAGAGAATTTGTCCCACTGTTGATTTGATGGCCAGTCTCTATTTATCAAATGCTGTTCTTCTCAGAAACTGTATCCTACCAAACCAAGACTAAAGTTATTTTTTTTCCTAAGAAGGCAGATGGTTCTTAGTGCAGACAATACTGAACTGTAGTTTACCCCCACAGACTAACTATATCTCCAAATCCTGTCCTCCTTTGTATCTAACTAGTGGGTCTTGCCATTATGGGACATGGGAACTTCCTCTGGCCTGAGTTTCTAAAGAATGGAAGGAAGGTATCTGGCATCAATCCTGACCTCGTCCATCAGTGCAGGGAGTCTGCATGCACATGCCCTTCATTGCTCTTTTGTCTCTATCTTAGCTGGCTTCTCGGCAGGTCCTTTGATTCCACACGTCATTGTGGGGGTGTGGGGTGACTTTGTATGACTTGCATCTCTGTTTGTGAAGATGAGCATCCAGTTCCACACACAATGGAAGAATAACAGCAACACAAATTACAAATGTTAGGATGCATTATGCTTTGATTAAATAAGAAATGTGATCAGCTGAGCCCAAAAACCCAGAACTCGAATTCCATCAAGAGCAAGATGAATGAGCAGAGCTACAGTGACATCTGCTGGTCCCTCCCTTAGAGTGGCTGGTTTGAATACCACCAGAAGTCAGTGATGGAAAGGGATACTAACGATGAAGAGTCTGTACTGAAAATGAATCTTTAAAACATGCCTTTAGGTAAACACATATTAAGTTTAAGTGTTTTCATTGGCATGATTAAAATGAGTAAACAAAACATTACTAAGGGAGAGAGCTGAGAATGACTGTGGGAGTTGATCCTAGCAGCAATGCAATAGACCAGGCAAGCCTGGGTTTTAGCTTGTGGTCCCCAATGGTCACTGATGCCCACTCACCATGATAGGCACACAGGACCATCTGCGGATGAGGAAGGCATGTGAAAGAAAGAATGCAACTCAAAATTCTTTATGAGTCTCAAGTTATTGACTTCCTCTTCATATTTTCCAGAAACTGAGGATCAGTGAATCACCGTCCCGCCCACGATGTCTTACTTGGTTTCTCTGTAAAGCCCGTCTTCTGCCGTGATGCTGTGGTACATTAGAAAAACATTAAGATGTAATCAGAAATTCCCTAGGGGTAGGGTTTCAGTGGGATCAATAACCTAGGCCACCCTCTTGGCTTGCATTCGGGCAAATCTTCAATTATCAATGTTCATTTTCCTCCCTGCCAACAACTCAAGTGAGATCTTGCTCTCAGACTCAGCATTATGAATACAGGATGCCCAACGCTGCCTCCCCAGAAGGCTAAAAAGAAGGCCTGCCAGGCTGCTCCCCCAGCCCCGCCTCTCTCGGCCATCGTCTTTTGTGGAAAGGGCAGGGGTTTTGTGACACAACCCCCCCACCAAGCCGTGTCACAAAAGCAGCCATCATCAGGACCCTGGATAATAATAACTGGTCTGTTTTCAATGAAACACAAACCACAAGCATTACATTTTCCCCCTAAGCTTAGCCCTAAAGGCCTTTGGTGGATGGTGCCCACGACAATAGATTCTAAGGCTGTCCTGACACTGCCACTTAGCACAAAAACTAGTGGACACTGTGTCTTTCAGAAATTATTGAAATTCTTTTTTAAAGTGATCTGTGTGTACCTTAGCTTCTGGGGTCTGTTTGACAAAAGATGGTCATTGCATGGTGAACAAAGGGGCTTTTTGTAGCTGCTTCATGCTTGGTCTGTGGGACTGCTCATCGTGGGGAGGCCTGGCTGCCATCGTCATGCTGTGCTGAAAGTGTCCTTACTGCACATCTGAATAAAGGACAAAGAGACTCCCATCTAGGCAGAGATGTGCACATCTAACAATGACCATATACTGTGGGGAAGTGTAAGTATGAACAGGCTGCACTTCTTGGAAGCTGAGCTGTGTTACAGCTATCTGGGTTCCCGTTAGTGACTCTGAGGGACAATGCAGAATCTGCAAGTCTGCAGCTTATCTGGTAAAACACCCTGGATCCACGGGATCATTCCTGGACAAATGAGATTCATTAACAGACACAGCCATGTTTGAGAGTTGCTTCCTTCCTTCCTTCCTTCCTTCCTTCCTTCCTTCCTTCCTTCCTTCCTTCCTTCCTTCCTTCCTTCCTTCTTCCTTCCTTCCTTCCTTCCTTCCTTCCTTCCTTCCTTCCTTCCTTCCTTCCTTCCTTCCTCCCTCCCTCCCTCCCTCTTTCCTCCTTCCTTCCTTCCTTCCTTCCTTCCTTCCTTTCCTTCCTTCCTTCCTTCCTTCCTTCCTTCCTTCCTTCCTTCCTTCCTTCCTTTCTTCCTTCCTTCCTTCCTTCCTTCCTTCCTTCCTTCCTTCCTTCCTTTCTTCCTTCCTTCCTTCTTCCTTCCTTTCTTCCTTCCTCTCTTTTTTCTTTATTCCACCCTTTCCTTCCTTCCCTCCTTCCCTCCTTTCCTCCCTCTTATCCTTCTTTTCTGTCTTTCTGTCCTGCCTTTCCATCTCTGTGTCTTTTTTTTCTTTCCTTGGATTTTAAACCACAGATTTACACCCTGGCCACACACCTTACATCATGTCTCAGCCCTGGTTATGTATCTATGGGTCATCAATGTTTAAGCAAGTTTTCTACAAAGCAGGAGCGATAAACTAATTGATTATCATGATAATTGCAAGTCACTCAACCAATTCTTGTGAACTAGGTATGCCCTGGATAGTTCTCAGTGGCGAGCAATTTACAGATCCACAGTCAGGTTGGCGAGTTTCCCCCCTGGGATCCATCCATCTGGTTCTGACAGCAACATATCCATTATTTCCACAAATAATGGGAAGGGAGGTTGAATTGGGTGGAATCCAGACACTCTTCCCCTGCATTTCTTCCTAATTACAAGAGTTAAACACTTGCTCCTTCTGTACAACTCTACCATGATATATCTATTTGCAAGAAGAGGCTAAATTTCTAGGAACTTCTCCACCTTCTGTGAACACTGTCATTAGGCCCTTCAGTATCAGTAGGATGACTTTATGGTCCTGTCATCTGAATGCAGCCTATAACTCAAATCCTTTGCAATTATTAAACAGCTACTATGGCTGTTTGTCATACATCATGAGATGTATGTCAGCAGCAAAATGCCAGGATAGGATTTGTAATACTCAAAACACAAACTAAAATAAAGAGCTACTCTCTCATTTCCATCTCTTCAGACTTGCATTTGGTCACTAAAAGCCCTTTTTTGAATATCCTTTCTGTGTTAAGTTCTGGCCCATCCATGTTCACCTCATATTGCAACACCTAGTATTGCTGAAGTCAAGGGGTTCATGTATCACATTGACTAGAGACGAGGGTGTTTATCTGTGCTATGTCAGCACAGAAAAGAGATATTTTAAATGTGTGGCAAGTTCAGATCAGGAAAGTTTCCTAATGGAGTATACATAAGAGCTAGCCTTTGAAGGGAATAGAATTCACCACATAAAGAAAGAAAACCATATATAAGGTGTGTGGGGGGGGGGTGGGGGGACATCAGTGAAGACAACTAGAAGACCTATCCAGGTAGACTGCTGTCCTCAAGTGGTTGGAGAGAAAGGTGTCTTGTGAGTCCAGCCAAGACATACCCTTGGGGACACAGAAACCCATACTTGGGGTTCAGTACCTCCTCAAATGCAAAGTTTGACAATCAGTTTTAAGATTTGTGGAACACCATTTGGATACAGAGAACTGTCCAACATCTTGACCTAGAAGTATTCCCTCTGCCTCTTCTCTCCATATCCAGTCCCCTTGGGGAGCCTCCTGCACACCAGACAGGTCACCCGGCTCTGTGTCTTTATCCATTTCAACCCTTGTGACAAACCTATAAACACATCATGTTCCCAAGTCTCCAAGTGAAGGAACAGGAACCCCGAGAGCTGGTTTACTGAAGATCAAGCACATGGCCTTCACACACACAGCTGCCAACAGAATACTTCAGGTTTCCTGTGATACTCACACCAGAGGGAAGAGTGGAAGGCATGAATATCTGGTGTAACCCTAGCCCTGGTGAACGAAAAGATCTCATTCCCATGCAAGAACAATGACCGCAGAATATCTGGAAATTTCTAATGTGGACAGGAAGCTCCTCGGAGATAGACTTTGTTCCCTCCTGTGTCCTCTTTCTTCTCCAAAGCACTCATTCCTTTTATACACCTTCTCCCCTGAGGAAGCTCCCATTTTGGACCCATTTGGTACTGAGAAAGGCTCCTAGCGTCTCTCTGGTTCTGTTGTTGCCCATGACCTTTGGCGTGGTGGCATTCTCTCCCCAAGTCCTCCCTTTTCCGGCATTTCCCCAGCAATACAGAGGAAGTTGAAAGCTACATATTCAGGAAAACACTGGGAGAGAGTATCAGGATTTATTCCCAACAGTGACATGATTTTCTAGATAGAATGCTCTTGACACATTAGCTGTTCTGAGTTCAAATCCTTAAGACAACACACATGCATGCCCCTGTGAAGGTCAGCTTCCTGCTGACATTCCTCAGCAGGTGATACGCTCCAGTTTTAATCCCCTGTCCTCTCGTCAATGGTCTTTTCACCCGATACCAAGAGGCCAGATAGCTGAGCTATGGCCTCCTGAAAAGGACTTGGTATTCCAAAAAATTAGAAAGCAGAGGATACTCAGGGGCTTCTTAAAATCTCTCCAAGGGGCAGTCTGCTTACAAACAGAGTGCTCTATGACAGTGATTCTCAACCTGTGGGCCGAGACCCCTTTGAGAGGGAATGGCCCTTTTACATGGGCTTGCGTACCAAATATGCTGTAGATAAGATATTTGCATTATGATTCATAACAGTAGCAAAATTACAATTATGAAGTTGCAAGACATAATTTTATGGTTGCGGGGAGTCACTGGAGCTGAGTGAAAGGCCCACAGCATTTGGAAGTCTGAGAGCCACTGATCAATGTCCATGTCCTTAGAATGTGTGAGGCTCTTCTTTCTCATTCTAGCACAGAAAGAAGAAAGGGGGTGAAAGTTAGGAGGGAGAGAAAAGGAAGGGATTGAGTGGGGGGGGGAGAAGAAGATGAACTTAGCAACTAGCTCTCTGTTAAGAGCAGAGGGCTTCATGTATGTTACACATATATAAGAAAATTCAAGGACAAGATGAACATGGAGATGGTTATAAAAGCTGAAGACAGCATCTGGACATGGGCTGGGCATTCCCAGAGCTCTATGTGTTCAGTTTATGCCTGAATTTCCCTAGTGCAAATTTCTTATATTTGGTTTTGTACACTCAGAATCCCCTAGGGCAAGGTCACACCCAATGCCAGTCTATAGAGCCCTATTCTTTCAGACCTTCGGGTGTGTTTGCTCATTGCCTCTTTGGTCTTTGAGTCTTCCAGTATTCCTAGAACATTGTACTTCTGAAGCCGCAATCCTTCACATCACAGAGGGAAATAGAAAAGGAAGACGCTGGAGGGAGTATAAAGCGAGACAAAGAGGAGAGACTTTGTCAGGAGTTTTAAACTTTCTTATTGAGTTAGAAGTGGCCCTGGGGAGAGGGTGTTTTAGATGTTTGGCCTTCTGGGCTCACTGTTGCTGTGGAGAAGAAAGAGTGTGATGATTTAAAAGTGGTTGGGACACATCAGGGACTCGAGAGAAGGTGACTACCTCACAATTGCTCTTTTATGTGGGCATTAAGGCTGTGACTGATATTGTCATCATTTACAGGATCTGTTTCCTTCAGAAAAGCAGGAGAAAATCTGGCCTTTTGACTAGAAAGAGAAAAGTTTCCAGGCTTTTCCTTACAACCCCTTGTCCCATGATTCTCAGCGTTAGACAAAGGGCCCAGGCACTGAAGAGAAAGAATCTCTAATTTATAATCCACTCACCTGTCCTGTGCATTTGGCCAATACTCTTCACCTCATTGATGTTACCCTGGTAACCATCCATAGCCTGAGCAGGAAATATGAGGACATCTGTAAGTAGCAAAGTGGCAAGCACATTTGTGGTTAGGCAAGCACTCTAATAGCCAGTCTTTGGGGAATTAGTATCAGGATCCACCCTCCAAAGAAACCCCAGTCTGCTGATGCTCAGGCCTCCTCTAGATGTCAAGGTGTCTGCACAGAGCCTGCACATAGTTGTCTCTAGATTAGTTGGATACCAAATTTGAGGAAAGGGCTATGTAAGTAAATGTTGCTCTATATTGCTTAAGAGATAAAGACAAAAACGGAGTAAAGTATGTACATGTGTGGTGCTCTGAATGAAAGGGGTCTGCACATGTTCATAGAGAGTGAATCTATTAGGAGGTGTGGCCTTGCTGGAGTAGGTGTGGCCTTGTTGGAGGAAGTGTGTCCCTCAAGGTGGGCTTTGAAGTTTCAAGTGCTCAAGCCAGGCCCAGCCTGTTTTCCTTCCTTTTGTCAATTTGATTCTGATGCAGAACTCTCAGCTACCTCGGCAGCATCATGTCTGCCTACATGTGGCCATGCTCCCTGTCATGATGATAATGGACTAACCTCTGAAACTGTAAGCCCACGCCAACTAAATGCTTTCCTATGTAAGAGTTGCTGTGGTCATGGTGTCTCTTCATATGAATAGAAACCCTAACTGAAACAACGTAAGTGCATACATGGACTATTTATTTATTTATGCATTTAGTGTGGATGCAGGTGTGTATGTGTGTGTGTGGTGGTGGGGAATCAACAATGAGTGTTTCCTCAATCACTCTCCATTGTATTTTCTTGAGATGGAATCTCTTACAAAACACAGAGCTCTACGAAGTGGTGAGAGTGACTGGTCTTAAGCCTTGGGCATCCTCCTGTCTCACTCCTCATCTCCAATACTGAATACATGCACAACTGCTCCTGGCTTTTTGTAGGTGTTCTGAAGAACTCAAGGTCTCACACTGGTAAGTCATAAGCACCTTATTGATTGTGTCGTCTCTTCAGTTCCAGCCATAGTTAAGAAAAAGACAGTTTCAATATGCTGATATTGCATCCATGCATGCCAAGCCTGCAGGTACAGAGGGCTGGCTGAATGGAGATCCTGGCACTGAGGTTGAACTATAAAAGGGGGAGGGGCCAACAAGCTGGAGAGATGAGATGAGACCTAACCTCCATCAGCTAATAAACTATCTACAGAGCCCATGTGGTAGTTTTCCCTGTCTCTCTTCTCCCATAAATACTAAAAGTCAATGAAAGGGGAAGTACAAAATGGTTGCCAGCTTTATGAACGTCAAAGGGGTCATCGTCAATGGCTTAGCACTTGCCATAGCGAAGGTCACCTATGAGATGCTTTCTATATCTTCTGTTGCATTTCCTCAGAACTCAAATGTTGAAATCCTTCAACCTAAGTACCTCAGAGCATGACTGTACAGTTTTGGTCTGTATTTGAGGGCTCCCCGTCCACAGATTCAACCAACCACAGCCAAAAAGTATTTAGTGGAAAAAATGCATCTACACTGAAGATGTGCAGGCTTTTCTTCTTGTCATTATTCCCTGAATGATTAGTATAATAGCTGTATAGGTAGGAATGTGCGTTAGGTATGAGAATACTATGATATTTTATAGGATCTATATGTCTCATATTTTGATATCTATGGGACATACTGAATCAAATCACCTTTGATGTCAGAAGAATAGCTATATTTGGAAATAAAGCCTTGAAAGATATGATTGAATTAAAAGGAATTTTTTTATTTAATTTTATTTGTAATTCAATTTTTACACTCCATATTTCATTCCCCGTCCCTCCCCATCCACCTTCAGACTGCTCCACATTCCACACCTTCTCCCCACCCCACCCTGCCTCCACATGGATGTCCCCAACCTCCCACCCCACCTGAACTCTAATCTTCCTGGGGCCTCCAGTCTTTTGAGGGTTAGGTGCATCATCTCTGAATGAACACAGACCTGGAAGTCCTCTACTGTATATGTGTTGGGGGCCTCATATCAGTTGGTGTATGCTGTCTGTTTGGTGGTCCAGTGTTTGAAAGATCTCGGGGGTCCAGATCAATTAAGACTGCTGGTCCTCCTACAGAATTGCCCTTCTCCTTAGGTTCTTTCAGCCTTCCCTAATTCAACAACAGGGGTCAGCTGCTTCTGTTAAAAGGAATCTTTTTTACATAGCTAAATAGATGTGCAAGTATGATGACCTGAGTTCAGAGTCCTAGCACTCAAGTCGGGCATGGAAGTGTGTGCTATAATCCCAGCACTGAATGGTGGTGGAGACTTGAGGATTACAAGATCTTGTCAAATTGGTGACCTACAAGTTCAATAAGAGACCCTGCCTCAAAATTTAATGTAGAAAACAATAGTCAAAGAATATAACATGGATCTTTGAACTCTATACATACATACACATAAACAGATATATGCATGCACATACACACCGTGCACACGCACATACACACAAGCACTATAATTGCATTGAGCAAGTTCTGACCCAGTATGATGGATACCCTTATGGGAAGAAAGTAGGCCACAGCCATACAGAGAAGGAAGACAATGTGAAGACACAGGGAGTGGGGGAACCATCTACTTACAAGCCAAGAGGACAGTCCTCAGAAGAAAGCAACCCTACTAATACTTTGATCTTGGACTTCTAGCCTCCAGAACTGTAGGCAAACAAGTGCATTTTATTTAGCATTCCCAGGGACCTATTCCCATAGGACTTTATTATGGTGCCCTATGAAGGTAATACTATGCCTATGATTTTGGACTACGTAAAAACAATAAATGAATACACGTTGAATCATGGAAAACCAGAAATCTGTAGATATTAGACTGAACTGTTTACACTATAAAATATATCCAAGGGTTCTAGTATTATCCCTTTCACTGACACTATCCAGGTTTATCAATGTCTCTGAACACTAGATCTCTTCTGTAAAATGACAATAATACTACATGATTATATGTTATGAACTTGGACACTGGGCTCTGATGGGTCCTTGGTATACATGATTCATACACTTCCTGTTCTATATGGACACTAAACAAGAAGAAAAAGAGATACTCACAAATGGTTACTAGTGGAACAATAAAGAGCTTCCTGATGCTGTAGAAACTTGTCTACATGTATCCATGGAAACAATGCATGACATAGTAAGGCTTCCTAAGGTTAACTGTTGAGAGAGGGTCTGGTAAAATCTTAGCAAGGTGACAAGATGGTCTTAAGATTCATACAAATAGAAGGCTTGGGCATAAAGAACTGTATCTATAGGTAAGGGTGGCATCTGGGTGTACAATGCAGAGAGAAGCTGGGTTTAAAACAGGACAACTAGGTTGCTATCAAAGCCTTTAAGGTCTTCAATGCTAGGCTAAGTGATTCAGGCTTTGCTCAGTTATTCATCAGAGGTCACAGAAGGCTTCTCAGCAAAGGCATGGGTATGAACTGATCTGTCTTTTAAAAAGCAAACTTAAAAATCTGTGACGAATACTATAAAGGGAAAATGGACAAAAGGGAAGGCATTGAGAACATCCAGCTGGCATCAGGGCATCCACTATAGTCCAGGTACCTTGGAAGTCTCAGAGAAACAGCAGAATTGTTTGGATAATAGATGTGAGCCCAGACATTAAGTAGCGATAGTAATTGTGAATATTTTAGTGGGAAAGAAGACAGAGGGAGAGAGCTTGTTGGTACTTGTCAATGCCAATGAAGTTTGCCAGGCAGTTGTGAACAATTAGTTAATATTACATATAACAAGCATATGGCACCACGTAAGTTTCTTAGTTGTGAATTTAATATGTTAATTAATTAATAAATAAAATACCATCACTTAATATAAAATAGCTACTCATTTTAATTCAACAACCAACCAAGTAGAAGTAGGAAATATCACCCCAATCACTTCACTCCATCTTGACTGTAGTCTCTCCAGCTAATATTTGTGGCAATATGAACAAATATGCAGAATATAGCAAGAGTTTTAAATCCCATAGGGATGGGTCTTGCAATTCTACTGTTATAACGTGCAAATAGCATTAGGTTAAGAAAACTGAATTGTGGACATCCCTATCCCCCTCCCCTGCCCCACCCCCAAAAGTAACACTCCTAGGCAAGAAACTATCAAGGAGAACGGACGTTAGGACATGTGACTGAGATACTGAAGTTAGCTCTCCACAACGGAAGTCTTCTGACAGGAGTAGGGGAGGGGAACAAGTCAGTTCTATTTAAAGGGCAGGCCACTGAGAGTTTGAAATGCCCCAGTGAAGTATATAAATAACACAAGTTGGACTTGTTTTTATTTTAATTTAAAATGTTTGGGGGAAGTCACAAGAGTATGGGCAGACATGGAAAAACTGGGAAGTAAGTACAATCCGGGTACATGATGTGAATCGTGGTTCATGATGTGAAATTCCCAAAGATCCAGTACACAACATATATTTATATATGTATATGCATATATAGCATATAAAATATAATATATGTGTATAATGTAATATATATTTGAATTGTATTTTTTTACCAATACACCCCCCCTTTTCTCTGTACTCTGTAACCCTTTGAGCTTTCAAAGCCCTATTTGTATGTATTGTACTGAAAAAGGAAACATTTATAAGCCTCTGTCTCCACTGAGAGCTCACAGGCTCATTTTTATCATCCATTCCCCAGAGCCTAGCACAATGCATGCTTGGCTACAGCAGATTCCCAATATTGGGTGATTGAATTGTTCTTATTTTCATCTTGGAGTAGGGGTGTGTGTCTGTGTGCATGTGTGTGTGTGTGTGTGTGTGCATTGTATATGTGTGTGTGTGTGTGCGTCTATGTGTGTGTGTATACTATAAACTCAGAGCATAAAGTCATTCTCTTTTTAAGCTAAGGTGTTCCCCTCAATAAATGAGCTGACACAGTCTAGTAAGGACTCTCTAAGGCTCTGTTGAAGCAGTCAGCTTTGGTGAGTCCAGCTTCTTTTGAGTGCAAAGATGTGATCCTGGTGAAAATCACACATATTTGTTTGCCTTGAACAAGAT
Source organism: Mus caroli (assembly GCF_978045245.1). Lineage (NCBI taxonomy): Eukaryota > Metazoa > Chordata > Mammalia > Rodentia > Muridae > Mus > Mus caroli. The sequence continues at coordinate 10,664,762 of NW_028227274.1, read as the reverse complement.
CGCTGTGTGTGTACATCTTCTACACAGAATCTCATTGTATGAAGGTAGAAAAATGTTTATGCCTTTGTTCTAGTGGTCTTCTGTACCCAGGAATACATTTGTGAACATTTTCAACACATGGTTCTTCTCCAAATATTGACACTTTTTCATTGTATTTTAGTTGGTTTGCTATTCAGAACTATGGAAGAAAATTGCACAGTTATATGACTTAGGGAGCATCAATAAAATGGCCAGGTGTCCTGATGGCCAATGTTTTCAAGCTCAGTGTATCCAGCACAAGGCTTTTTCTCATTTGCAAACTTCTTCATCAGATGGTAATAAGACCAGAGTATGCTTTTAAACGTACTTTGCTTTCCTTTTCTACTGAGTCTCATGGGATTTGGGTTATCTTAGGATATACAACTTAGGAAAGCACTCACACTGAAAGGTACTTGACCATCTGGCTTAGGCTTTAGTTTTATTTATAACTTACTGTGGGTAGGTATAGGACAACGTGTGTAGATGTAGATGCAGCCACCCCTCCCCCAAAATGCACTGGATCCTCTGGAGCTAGAGTTAAAGTGGTTGTGAGCTATTCTACACGGGTATTGGGAATCAAACTCAGGTCCTTTGGAAGATCAGCACGTGCTTTTAGCTGCTGAGCCATCTGTCCAGCTCCTGGCCTATTTTTGAGAGCGTTTACAAGCTGTCAAGGTCAATCCTTTAAGCATAGCACCCCTCTAGTGCTCATCAGTCCTACATGATAAATGCCAGTGTTCGTTTGTTTGTTTGTTTGTTTATTGCCTGTTTAAAGAAGCAGAAATCAAAGCTATAAGTTACTTTTTTGGACTCCATCATGTAGAAGTGAGCTTGAGACTACATCTCTTTGATTTGCATCTGGCTTCAGCTTCTTTACCATGCTGCTCCAGCCTACGACATCGGTACCCAAGCCCTTGCTTCTTCCACTTTCTCTGAAAACAGCAGTAGCTTCCAACATGAACTGAGAACTCCAAATATGTCAACAGATGACTAAGAGAGCAGTAATCATTAGCTGTGGGTCCAGAGGGGAAGATTTATAAATAGCAAAATAGGGATATTTTTGCACCTGTACAACAATAACATCAACAACGGTAATAAGGATAACAGCGATCTACTTCATCTGTAGAGAAACGTTATCAAGACATCTCCACGTGTGTGATCACAGTGAGGCAATGGGAGACTCTGGGACGAGCAGGTGCAATATCTTCACTTTGGTCCTATGGCCCCCAAAAGATCTGTGAGACTTCCCAAGAAACATCCAAGGGATAATGACAAATGCTAGATAAATCATTCCAAAGCTATTACAGAGAGACTCACTCTGCCATATGGAAAAAGTGGCCGGGGAACAATTAACTTCAACAATGTATATTGCCCCTGGAAACAAACCTGAGCTAAGCTGCCACCATAAAGGCTGACTGAAACCTCTATCAATTAGTCAGTAATAATGGCCATAGTTTGAAACCATAAAAACTTAGAAAAAAAATAAAATAAACGCAGGCCATGAAATCATTTCAAAATGATTCAACAGCAATTTTTGTGGGAGATGCACTGAGCCCCTCCTGCCCGTTGAATGGATTTCCCCTTCTAGCTTAAGGAGAGCATATGTTGGAGGTGTGTGAAAGCTCTAGTGGAGTGAGGGTAATTGGCACTAGAATTATTGCAAGTGTTTAATAAAAGAACCCTTGTTTATGAAGTGCAGAGTGTGTAAAACAAGCTAACAGAACGGCACGCATGCTTTCATTGCTCCACACCACCAGCAGCATAAGCAAGCAGCCATGCTATAAATCATGGGCTAGCCTTTGAAAGACAAACAGAGATGGACACAGAAATCACTTAAGACCACAAACTAAGTTAATCTAAAACAGTCAAGCCGGAGACAGTCACAGATCAACAGTTTCAGGATGTAACAGCAACAGTTTGCTACGTGGTCAACTTAATGAGGTAAATAGAACCTTGGGAAGGAGTAGGTAGAGATAGAGCCTGAGGCTTGCTGTTTGAAGAGCAGCCTGGGTACCTTGAGACCAAGCTGTCCCTCCCAGTCAGGAATCCGTTAAGATGGAGTTTATATGATTTAGAGACCCCAAACATGTGTTATCTTAAAGTGACTTTATGCTTTAAATATGAAGCATTGCCTTCAAGGCTTACCTGATACATATGTCTTCCCCTGGCTGGTCACAGAAGGTGGTCTGCAGCCCTGCCCTCATTCCCTACTTCCTGTCTTCATGGGATACAGCAGTCTTCTCCTCCACACCTTCTGGACAGCAAGACATTCTACTGCAGCATGGACCCAGAACCAGCAGGGCCAAGGACACAGGAATTGAAATCTCAGTGAACCAAAGTCTGTAATTCTTTCCTTTAGGTTGTTTTTCTCAGGTATCCGTCATGGCAGCAATGAAACTGGATAACACAGAAGAGTTACACATGAAATCAGTTAGCATGATTATACAGTACACCTTTTTAAGACTTTAATTCCATTTGTGTGTATCTACACAAGTGCACCTATGTATGTGTGAATGTTTGTATGTGTTGCGTGCATTGTGATATGTATGTTTTACATGTATATGAAGTCCAGGGTTGATATTGGGCTTCATCTTATTATTGGAGCAGAGTCTCTTGATCAAACCCAGAGCTCACCAATATGGCTCATCTCACTAGCTAGCTTGCTTTGGGGATCCCTGGTCCCCACCTTTCAAAGGCAGGGGTTACAGGACTGTTAATGCTGCCTAGATTTTGCTTTCATGTGGGTGCTAGGGAACCAAACTCTGGTCGTCACACGTGCACAACAAATACTTTACCCAGTGAGCCATCTGCCCAGCCACAAACAACATTGATTCCATGGGGTTCAATGCCATGGAGTTGACAAAGACCATGGGGCTCCTGATCCATGAACTAACTGAGTGTCCGATGATATAACCAATATTAGAATATTTCTTCAGAATAATTGCACAGCTTTTTCTTCTCCTATGAGCAGCCCTCTGAGTTTAAAAGAGATGTGGAATGTAAAATACCAGTTGATTATAAGAAAAACATGCATCCAAGTTGTAAGGTACATTTAAATCTCATTAAACTAACTGAAAAATTCATGAGCAATACATGGATAATTTGTTTCTTATTAAAACATTAAACTTGTAGAGAATATTTAGCTGTTCAAATGTCAAGTAACTGGCTAGCTATAGTAAGTTAATTAGCTACCAATTCATTGCTAAAGATACTTAATTGACATTTAATAAGCATATTAAATACCAATTAACCAACTATATTTAGAGCTAACTATATTTAGTCAAAGCTGTTTTGTTAATTGCTTGCTCAGTGTCTTAGTACTATGGTCAATAGATTATAACCCAATTAAATATATACATTAATGTGTTTACATATGTGTCTCCCCAGTGGGAACATTATCTGGATGCACATGTGTGGCTTTAACCATTGTCACCCATCTTGGTAAAGACAACAAACAACTTTCAGCAAGTCACCCTGGCTCACTGAGTTGAATCAGACAAGAGAGGATGTCAGAAATGTGGCGCTCTCTTGTCACTGCTGAAAGCAGGGAGCCTCAAAGGTTCTGCCAAGTAGAAGTGCAGGGCTTCTGGAGGCTGGGTTCACATGCCCTTTGAGACCTGTGCAGAGAGGCTTTCGTGAACTTTCAGAAATACTATTGATACTATGCTTTAGCAGAGGGAGGAACAGACTCGGTGTGATAATTGCCTCCAGGATCTCATGGCTGCCCTGGGCTTGAGCACTCTTGGCTGGCATTCTTTTGGACTGTTTGCTGAATAGCATTGTCAGTCACATGCTGGGGGAATCTGGATTGTGTATTCTGGTCACAACACTTTCCTGCAGACTTGATACTCAGCACAATAGAGGAGAGACACGCGAAAAGAGAGCAGGGACCAGAACACATTAACCTTGGGCCACTCTTCCCTGACCCCATGAAGGCATTTAATGGGTTTTGTAGGTCCTGATGTGTGGCACCCTTCCTGAGGTTTAAATATGCAGAAGCACTGAACAGTGGCATGAATCAGTTATCAGAGGACTGAAGGGCGATGCTGGTGGTCCTGCAGGCAAGAAGCATCCAACATGGCCAGACCATTTAATCACTGCCTGAATCAAGGTGAATTGAGATTAGAGAATCTTAAAGCTTGGGAGGTTCTTTCAATTTTTAAAATAATTAACATTTGCACCTCACGCTCACTGAGCTTCCACAGAGCAAAAGTCCAGGAATAGGAACATGGGTTACATTTTTGTATTAACTGTGCAATCCTTGCAAGGCAGCCATTTGGCTAGTGAACTAGGCAGCTTGTTTTGAGTACTCCAAATAAAGGGAAGAATTGTTTTTAGGGGAGCCTGAAATCCAGAGTCTAGAGGAATAGCTGAGCTAAAAACTAAGAACACCATAGTTATGGAAGACAGAAGGCAGTGGGCAGGCACAGAGAGACTCATCGCCTGAATCTGGGTGATCGATATTATAGAATCCCAGAAATGCCAGTCTTACTACAGTTGACCCCGCCCCCCAATCTGTGGAAGACACATTCCAGGATCCTCGGTCAGTATATGAAACTATGAATACACAGAACCCTATAGACACTCTGATTGCTACAACAGCATTGACCATTGAGAACCAGCATTAAAATAGCTTCCTACGCCTTAGCACCTCCCTATATCACTAGTCTTGTGTTTTGAGACAATTTATAGATAAAGAAGGTAACCTGGATATAAGCAATGTGATGCCTGAACAGTTTAATAACAGAGGTGGCTGTTCTATTAACTCATGGGCATGCAACCTATACAGTATAGACACTTGTCACAGAGGGGCGGTTCACATCCCAGGCCAGATGGGCAACAGCAGCTTCGGATGTCAATGGGAACTTATACCCTCTGAACTGCTCATTTCTGTAATCTTCCATATACTATATTCAGATTGCTACTGAATATGGGTTGCTAAAATGGTGGAAAGTAAAAACAAACAAACAAACAAAAAACCCACACAAATAAAAAGAAATGAGGGGACCTTGGAAGGATGAGAGGCCTGTGGCTCCTGCCTTTTGTTATCTTAAGGGACTACTGACCATCTCTGAAGGTATGACCTCAAGAAACCCCGAAGAATAACTATAATTCAAATATATCAAGGCTGGATTTTTGGGTGACAGAATAAATGAGGCACAGAGTATGTCAGGAGTAATCATTTCAAATGCCAATCATTATAATGGCTGTATTTACAAGTGAGATAGCTGCTTATAAACAAAGACATAGAAGCGTTAATTGGCTACTAGTTGAGAGTGTGCCTGGTTAAGGTAACTCTGTTTTATTTGTCCTTTCATCTCACCCACTGAACAATGTCTCTGAGGTCTTCTTGTTATGGATACATCAGTGGTTATTGGAAGGACTGCCTCTGTGTGGAGAAGGGTGGACCTCCTTCTACAGTGACTGCTCTGGGCTCTAATGGGAATCTTCCCATCATCTTGAGACTTGGCTGCATGTTAACATGTAACACCCCTTAAGCTGTCCCAGGGCGGATTAAGAAATGCAGTTTACCTCATTTGCCTTTTGCCTTGCTTTTTCCATTGGAAGGATTTGTGCACTTTGCATATTTTCATTAATGAATGACTGTAGTGTGCCTGTGAGCTTTGTTTGAGGGTACCACAAAATGTGGGAGAAAATTCATATCCATAGGGAAAGCCTTGTTACCCTGGATAAGTTTGATCAATGAGGGAAAGAAAGAGTTTGCAAGAAAATTTAAATTCTCTAGTATGAGATGCTTTTGGGTAAGAGGAACACTCAAGCTAGGGTTAGTAATGAATTAGTTAACACAACAGAGGCACGGAATCAGAGTCCATAGACAGAGCCAGCATTTCAATTTTCAGCTCAGTTGGCAGTAGAATCTAGGCTGAGCTGGGGCTTGGCATAAATTGTGAATTCCAGGGTATTGTATTCTTGCCTTCTTGGGGCCTGAGTAAGCCACAGTTGACATATAGATTTGAGGCTCAAAATCCAGTTATGGTGTTTACAGAGGAGAGAAAAGAAAGAGTAAAGATAGAGATGTGGAAAGTGCAGGAAATAAAGGTAATGGATTACAGAGAGTATCTTTTGTTAAAAGAGAAATGGACACAATGAACCTCCATGTTTAGTTCTAAAGGTAGGTGATTAAGGGGGCCATCCGTATGAAGTATTAAAGCTGGTGTCTTATAAATTTTTAGTTAATGATCAATTTGAGTTTATTAGATAGATCAGAACAAAAGGACATAAATGCAAATCAAGAGGAGAGGAATGTAAAAGTCACTTAAAGAGCTACTTTATGGGTAAAATGATGACATTTGGGGTGAAGTTGATAATGATATGGATTCAAGTAAATTAAAGAACAAAATGGTTCTCCTTTGGGAAGAAACTCCCTGAATTTCAATGGACGTCAATGTGGCGCCTCAGGAAAGGAAACAGTGAGCTCACGCTACATTGCAGAATCCCGAGCCAAATATGCCTCCTGATTGCTTACCTCTCTCAAAGACACAAGCAGTACGTCGGTGGCTCTCAGCTGGCTAACACAGTGACCCTTTAATACAGTTCCTCATCTTGTGGTGACCCCCACCCATAGAATCATGCCATTGCTCCTTCATAACTGTAGTTTTGTCTTAGTTAGGATTGCTATGGCTGTGAAGAGACACTATGACCACCACGGCAACTCTTATAAAGGAAAATTAGGGCTACCTTACAGTTTCAGAGACGTCATGAGAGGAAGCATGGCAGCGTGCAGGCAGACATGGTGCTGAAAAGGAGATGAGAGTTCTACATCTGGATCTGAAAGCAGCAGGAAGAGAGGCACATTGGACCTGGCTTGAGCTTCGGAGACCTCAGAGCCCTTTCCTTCCCCCTCCATGTATACTTCTTCCAACAAGGCCACACTTATTTTAACTAGGCCACATGTCTTAATAGTGCCACTCCTTGAGCCTGTGGGGCAATTTCTATTCAAAACACTACAGCTACTGTTATGAATTGTATTGTAAATATTTGATATGCAGGATACCTAATATATGACTCCCAGGAGGGTCTCGACCCACAGGTTGAGAACCAATGCTCTAAGTGCTGGCAAAAGCTATAAATGTTGGCCAGAACTTAATTATTTTTAATGGTCCCACTCCTAAGCCCTACAGAAGGCATGAACCATGGCCCAGCAATATATGTCTTGGCAGTTCCCAACACTCCATGGATAAATTCCAAGCTATATATGGTTGTCAATCAGTGCTGGGAGCAGGTAAGACACATTTTTCATTGCCAGTGAGTACAGCAGGGGAAGGTTGGACCCCAAAGGAGGCTTCTCCTGATCAGGACTGAGGTCTGGGTTTCTTGTAGGACTGGGTTCTGAAGGGCTATGGAGTACTGTCAACAGAGCTTCACCAGAAGGGAGATTTTCAGGGATCAAGATTGCCCCATTCCACCTAATTTAGGCTTGGTTAGACCTGCATTGGTTCTAGCATAAGTGTTTTCATCTTTATAATGAAATTATGATGAGATCAAGGTCACCCACAGCATCAATAAGTTTCTAGAAACAGGTTAAACCGGTTTCAGGCCACCCCAGCAGCACCCCAACCCCAGTGGGTGGAAGCTCATGGTAGTGGGCAGCTTGGGCACATGGCTCTCAGAGTTCAGACTGTAACTCTGATAATCAAGGAGCAGAGCCTAACAGGCAACAGACTCTCAGTTTGGGGCTTTAGCTTGTGGCTTTGACATAAGAAAGCTGTGTAGAAACACAGAACTTTGGACTTCACTTCAAGCCTAGGGAGTCAGAGGCCACATCCAGCAAGGCCCTTATTCAAGTTACATGTACATTAAAGTTTGAAAAGCACAGGTTTAAAGAAACACAGTGTATGGCTACCTGCTAGCTAAGGTGCAATGCAAGAAACTTTGCATTGAGTCCTGGATTCTTCCACCAAATCATCTTCACTATTTAATCTCTAGGTCTCAGTGTCTTTTTATATACAATGGAAATGATGACATTAACTACTTGAAAGGGCATGAAATGAAATTAATATTACCAGTAGGAGACCAAACTCTGAAATCACAATCTTGCTCTTCCTTCTCTGACTTTATTACACCATGTAACTTCACTGGGCTACAGTTTCTTCATATGTAGAGAGAAGGCCACAATGTTTCCTATATGAAATCCAAGGATTCTAATGTACTAGACATTCCAACAGCATTCATAATGTTTATTTGTGTGTTTGTGCACATGGAGATGTGTGTGTGTGGTGGGGGAGGTACCTATATTGGGAGGATAACTGTACAGTTGGGGAGACCAGTGAAAGACACTGCGTGTCCTGCCATATTGCTTTCTGCCTTATTCCCCTGAAACAGTCTCACACTGAACCAGGAACTCACAGGTTCAACAAGCCCAACAATCCCCATGGGGCCATGCTTTACGTTTTATGTGGGGACTGAGGATTCTGTCCCAGGTCCCCATGCTTAAGGATCAAGAGCACTTCTCCACTGAGCTATCACCCCAGACTGTAAAGCTCTTAGATCACTCCTGGCATCTAGCTTACATAGACATGTGACTTGACAGACTCACACAGAAGTACCGTGCACATCAGTTAGCAAAAGTACAAATGAATATCCATACTTAACATTGATTTTAGTGTTAACTGTTCCTGGTAACATTGCTTGCAAAGGGCTCGCAATGGTAGAAGCAGTTGTATCAAGAATGCAAGATAGAGAACAGATTCAAAATTTTAGTAATTATCCATTTGTCATACATAGTATTTGTCTTCATCTTCTAATTGGGAACTGCTTCTTGGCAAACCAAATCAGGAAAGTATTGTAGACATGTCTCTCCATTCAAATGGGTTGGCAAACAAGTTAGTTCATACAACCCAGCTTAAAATTGCTCTTTTCCAAACAAAACAAAAGACTCCCCTCCCCACCCTCCAAACCTCTTTGGTATGAATTAACTTCTTTTTGACTCTGTAAATTCAATTTACCTCATTCAATCTACATTTCTTTAAAACAACTCATCTTAGTGTAGCCAGCATGAACACCCCATGTCCTAGCAGAGGGTAAGGGAACTGCTAACTCAGTTTTCTCTTTCTTAACCCCTTCTCCGAGGCTGATCTCTCTCCTGCACAGAGCTCATCAGCTCCCTTTAGCTACATGAAGAATTTTTTCCTTGAAGAGCTGCCCTCCCCACTGCCTCCAGCCTTGTGACCTGGTTTCTGGCTTCAGGTCTCCTCCTGACCCCAGCTCAACCCCTCTCGCTCCTCACAGAATCATTTCTGAGGCCTCAGGTTGCCAAGGACCACGAAAGCCTCCAATTCCACTGCCTTTTAGCAGCCTGTGCAACCTGAAATAATTTGCCTCAAAGCCAGTTCTCGGAGAAGCTGGTCAGACAAATAAGGGATTGAACTATATTTCCTTTTTGCAAGCGACTGCCGGCGGCAACATCTGTTCACTGTAACAAGATTGGGATATTGCTGTGCACTCCTTTGCTACCCAGTCTAGCCCTTTCCCTAGTGGAGCACCCCCACCCCCAGGGGTCACCTCACAGAGTTTTCTCTGTAGCCTAGTCTGCTATACTAAGAAACTGATAACTAATTGCCATGACTTCAGATCTTAGCTTGGCCAGCTGTGTCGAAGAGAGGCAGCCCTGGCCTCTCCAGTGCTGCAGATCTATACTTTATCCTCCATAAAAAAGTCAATATTGGAGCAAAAAAAATGACATTTAAAAATCATAAAATAAGTAGTTTGGTATTTGCCTAACGTTCTTTTCTTCTCTTCACTTTATAAGGCGCCGTGTACTGTCTTGTTTACTTTCTTTGGAGAGGTAACTTTCCAGTTTCCAATGACATTTTTTTCACATAAAATACATTAAAATAATGACACCTGAAAGCTTCACTAAAGGGCCTAGCAGAAGAATCAGTGAATGAGAATCCAAAACAATAGAATGTATCCAAATTAATATCCAAAGAGGAAAAAAACATGGGAAAAAATTAGTTTCAATGCCAGTATCAGGTTATCTAAGAGTCCAGTAGAGAATGAATGAGACTGAAAGACCTTATTTGAAAAATAACGGGCGAGAGATATTTTGCTTCAGCTCCAAATGCTGAGACTGTAGGATGCACAACCATAGTACTTGGGTTCCAATGACGTCTAAGTAAGGGACAGAGTAAGGCCACCAAGAAAAGACAGCCGAACTGCACAGAGGCTGCCTCTGTGGATGCTCCCTCGGCAATTCTGATCTTGGGAAATGGGTTAACTTTAAGGCCCACGATATGCAATTTAGTCTTTCTCCCCCTCAATTCTGAAATTGCACTATAAATTTTTATAGCTTAACAGATTAAAGAATGATTAAAACCACACAGCACATGTTAATTACAAACAGCTCACCCGTGGCAAATACACGTTAATCCATGGCAGGGTGGCGAACGCATGCCTCTGTCCTGAACCAGGGCTGGCTCCTCGTCCTTATAGCTCACAGAGGTCCCCTCAGAAGGAGCTAAGAGCCCAGGAAGGGCAAACAGGAGTTTCACCCTCAGCCCCAGGAAAATTCTACTTCAAGATAGAGCCCTGAGGCTGAGGAGACAGCTCACTGGATAAAGTCCTTCCTGGGAAAATGTGAGGACCCGAGTTTGAATCTCCAGCACTCACTTAAGTAAAGGTCAGACATGATGTAGTCCCAGAGAGGAGGAGACAAGTGGGACCCCGAAGCTCACTTCCAGATAGGTTTGGTGAGAGACCCTGCCTCAAAAAAGTAATGTGGAGAGTGACTGAGGAAGACATTGACCGGCCATGAACCCATATTCATACAAACAACATTCCCCCAGCACATGAGAGACACAGAACATGCATCAACATGCATTTCAGTGCCAAAGACTGGACTGATCCCTCTTGTCCTTCGGGGGAAATAGTTTTTAAAGTTGTGACCTCTTTGGCAGGCCCAGGAAGGATATAAAGGAGGGTATATCCTTGGCTGGTTCATAATGTTTGGACTTCTGCACATTACTAGTAAGGCCCTTTGGCCTCTGTGAAAACAAAAAAAAAATATTATCAATGATCTGGAAGAGGACACAGGCAGCACATGTAAGTCAAAGTCAGTGACAATTCGCTAACTATTTAGCTAAACTGTGATGAAGAACAGGTTGACATGCATTAAAATAATTGGGCAGTTGTTTAAATGTATGAAAATGCTATATAATTTCTTTTTTCAGTAGGATGTATCAACATTACACTAAGCAAATCATATGGCAAATTTAGTGAGCTAAAAAGAAGCATGGAAGAAATATGAAAATCAGTACATCATTAAACTATTCTAAAAACTGGCTGGTCATTTAATAAAGATGTATGTCTGTGTTTCTGTGTTTCTGTGTCTGTGCGTGTGTGTGTGTATGTGTGTGTGCATGTGTGTGTGTGTGTGTGTGTGTGTGCACGTGTGTTTCCTAAGTGTGGTGGATTAAATATGCTTGGCCCATGGAAAGTGGCATTATTAGGAGATGTGGCCTTATTGGAGGAGGTGTCGCCTTCTTAGAGGAAGTGTGTCGCAATGAAGGCAAGGCTTTGAAATCGCATATATATACTGGGCAGTGTGACACAGAGAGTTCTGGCTGCCTTTGGATAACGATGTAGAACTCTTTATCTTTCCTGCACAGTGCCATGCTAACTGACCTGATGATAATGGCCTGACCCTCTGAAATGGTAAGCTGTCCCTAATTAAATGTTTGCCTTTGTAAGAGTTGCCATGGCCATGGTGTCTGTTCACACCAATAAAACCCTAAGACACTAATGTATAATCAACACAAAATAGCAAAATTCCATTATCACTGTAATGGAATATCTGTTTTATTGGCTTATTTATTTTTCTAACTTTTTAGTTGATATATAAAGAGTGGGTCTAGTGACAGTTTCATGCCTATATAAATAATTGTGTCTCATTATTTTCCCCTGTCCCTACTCCTCTTGAGGTTCCCTTTTTTCATTAAATATTTCTTCCTTCTTCATAACACATCTACTGCATTCCCATCTGGTTCCTTTCCCCTTCCCTTTAAATCTTCTTCACTTTCATAGTTCGCTCTCCCAAACATACACCATCTGCTTTCACGTTTTATATATATATATATACATATATATATATCATATATATGACACATATATGATATGAATATATATCATATATATATGACATATATATGATGTGAATATATATATGACATGAATATATATATATATATATATATATATATATATATATATATATATATATATTCACACACAAGTCCGCACATTCACACATTTAAGTCTAGATTGTTCATATGAGACAAATCATGTGATGGTCTATCTTCCAAAGGCAGCATTATTTTGCTTTACCTGGTAGAATATTTGACACTATGGCATGGACAGTAACCAAACTATAGTCTTCGATGTGTTTATTCAGAAGGAATTCATGAAGGAGCCAAATTTAAAATAAATAAATAAAAGGAACAGAACAAGATATGCATATTTTAGAACTTGTCCTATTAAATTGGGGCAACATATAAAAAAATGACTGGTGCACACACACCTTAAGACCTTCAGGGTTGACCTCAAGCGGAAGTCCCCCAGGGTCACTGTGAGCTAAGTGAGAAGCATGTAAAACATTTGACAGCTTTGCGCAATGGCAGTATCATAGCCAATGAGGTTTATCCGAGGCGCGATTATTGCTAATTGAAAACATTTGGCCATTTCTCTTTAGCAGTGGAACTCATCATCCATTTGCCCAGAAACACATCTCCAAGGCCCCCACTCTGCATCCGACCTCCTGGAAGAAGACCCACTCTGCACACACATTTGAAGACCATGCTTCAAGTGAATATTTCCATTTCTTCAATGAATGTCATGAAAGAGCAAATTCTTAAATTTCTAATAATAGGTTCGGTTTTTCCCCCAAGCTTGAAATCCCAGCTTTGTTTGTTCATTGCCTCAAAGCCATTTACCCCATTCATAGCACAGTACCTGGGCCACGATGGACAGGAACAGCTCTGTGCTTTCTCCTACTTCTGTACAATATGTAGTGATACCCTGCAGGGTACTGGCTAGTTTTATGTCAATTTGACACAATCTAGGGTCATTAGACACAAGGGAACCTCAATTGAGAAAATGTCTCTGAAAGATTGGGCTGTATAGAACCCTGTGGGGCGTTTTCTTAATTAGTTACTGATGTGGGAGGGACTACCTCTGGGCTGGTGGTCCTGGGTTCTATTAGAAAGCAGGCTGGGCAAGCCATGAGGAACAAGACAGTAAGCAGCACCCTTCAGTGGCTTCTGCATCAGGTCCTGGTGCCAGGATTCTACCTAGGTTGAGTTCCTACTTTGACTTCCTACAATGGACAGGGACTCTGGATATGAAGCAAAATAAATCCTTTCCTTCCCAAGGTGCTTTTGGTCATGGTGTTTCATGACAGTAATAGTGACCCTAAGGAGGGCCTGCAGCAAACACCCGGGTCCACAGCATTGGCTTGCTGTGCATCACAGGCTTCACTTAAAGAAAACTTTAAATGTCCATGTTCAGTGTTGCTAATCCCTATTCCTATTCTGGGAGTATTGGGCCCAATACCCTCAGTAGAAAAACACTAAGGAAATGTGCTTGTTATGACTGCTTCAAGCTCTGGCTTTCTGTCATTCCTTCTTTGGCTCAGTGACTGTTGAACAGCCTGTAGCCTGTGAAGGCTGATGTTAAGTCCTCAACCCCTTTTTCTTCCTTTGATGGTGTATCTCCTCCATTCTCTTAGTTTGAGGTTGTCTCTTGTCCATAGTTTGGTATTGTCATTTAAGAAAAGATGGAATGGTTTTTATAACTTATTAAATCGTGCTCATTGACTCCTCCCAGTCACCCCCTCCCATGATCCTTCCCCCTCTCTCCCTCCTTTTCTCCTTTGAGTGGGTGGGGCCCTCTGGGTATCCTGGGTATCCCCCAATCCTGGCACTTCAAGACTCTGCGAGGCTAGACACTTCTACCAGTGAAGCCAGACAAGGTAGCTCAGCTAGTAGAACATATACCACAGACAGACACCAGCTTTTGAGATAGCCCCACTCCCATTGTTTGGGATGGATATCTATCTATCTCTATCTCTATCTCTATCTCTATCTCTATCTCTATCTCTATCTCTATCTCTATCTCTCTATCTCTATCCCTATATCTATATCTATATCCATATCCATATCTATATCTATATCTATATCTATATCTATATCTATATCTATATCTATATCTATATCTATCTTGACCTTATTGGAGGAGGTGGTGCCTTGTTAGAGGAAGTGTGTCACAATATACATATGAGGAGGACTAGGTCCAGGCCATGTATATTCTTTGGTTGGTGGTCTAGTCTCTGAGATACCCAAGGGTTCAGATTAGTTGATTCTTTTAGTCTTCCTGTGAAGTTCCTATCCCCTTAGGGGCTGCAATCCTTTCTCCTGTTCTTCTGTAAGAGTCCCTGAGCTCAGATGAAATAGTTTTTAAACTAGTGCATTAAAGTCATTTGTATTGACTTATATAACAGTGTTCAGCCTGCCATATTTCTTTCTGAATGTTTTCAGTTCCATATATATTTATGAGAGAGGGAGAGGGAGAGGGAGAGGGGGAGGGAGAGGGAGAGGGAGAGGGAGAGGGAGAGGGAGAGGGAGAGGGAGAGGGAGAGGGAGAGGGAGAGGGAGAGGGAGAGGGAGAGGGAGAGGGAGAGGGAGAGGGAGAGGGAGAGGGAGAGGGAGAGGGAGAGGGAGAGGGAGAGGGAGAGGGAGAGGGAGAGGGAGAGGGAGAATGTGTGTGTGTGACTCTGTGAGTGTTTATGAATGTGTACAGGGGGAGTGTACATACCTGTGTGAATACAATAGCTAGGAGAGGGTGCTGGACCTCTTGGAGCTGGAATTGGGGTGCTTTATAGACTCCTCAGATTGCTGCATGGGTCTTAGGATCTGGACTGTGGGGGGGAAGGGCTATGTGCTAAGGAGCATTGGGTTTCTCTATTTTCTTTTGCTCTACAAAAAAAACCTTGAGACTGGGTAGATTGTGTAGGAAAGATATTTGCTTTGTCTTGTGGTTTGGAGGCTTAGAAGTCAAAGCAGAAGGATCCTACCCAGTGAGGGGGTCATGCCGCTTCAACTCAGGATGAACAGTGGAAGGCCAGTGGATACATCTGGAAGAGACCAAATCCAAGGCTCTGGTTTTGTAACCATCTGTTATCATAACTAATTCAATCTGATATGAGCAGAACTCACTAGAGGGACAAACATTAACCCACACATGACAGCCTCACCTGCATCAGCAAAAGATGGCGGCAGGCACCACAGCCCAGTGCAGCTGCATCAAGGAAAAGATGCTGCATCGGGGAAAAATAACCACACACGAGCTTTGGAGACACACTTCGATTATGGTGATACTGGGGTAACAGATCTGGTTGAGATCCTCCCACCCATCCTCTTCAACCTAATTCCATAGGAAAATAGGAGGTGAGAATGCTCCATACCCAATTAGAGCTCATGAGTTGCTATCAAAGAAAAGGGGAGAAAGTGGTCCCAGATCATGTTCCCTGGTCTGAAGTGAGCCTGCTGGAGGCGATGTGAAAATCTGCTATCATGTGCTAAATTTCAAATGTCAGCGAGATGTCCCAATAAAGACAACCCTGAAGCTGAAGGAGAAGCTGAAATGGGAAGAGAATGGGGGAGTTGCCAGAGCAACAGAGGGGCAGGAACTGCTTTCAAGCCCACTGGAACTTAACTTCTCAAAGACAGATGGGTGTGTCTGGAGGTAGTTACCGGGTGAAGACACTTGGGAAACATCCCCTGTATTTCTTAGTTTCCTTAGACTTAAGAAGAGAAAGATAGGAAATGTGTTTCAGAAGAGAACAAAAATGCCTTGTTCCCAGTAAAACATAAAGAGCACATTCTCAAGACAGTGACCCTTGTTTCTTTCACTGTTTCTCAGTCGTGTGTGTGTGTGTGTGTGTGTGTGTGTGTGTGTGTTGGGAGTTTCTGCCCGCATGCATGTGTGTATTCCCACATAAGCATGTGCCTCTATGCACGAGATGAGAAATTGATGTTCTGTGTCTTCCTCTACCACTCTTTACCCGTTGCTGACCCCGGAGCTCACCAATTCAGCTAGACAGGCCAGTGAGCCCCAAGAACTCTCCTGTCTGCATCCTCAGGTTCGGGATTACTTTGATGGAATTTTCTTTCAGATTTGTATTTTGCTTTACATGCATGAGTGTTTTGCCTGCATGTATGCATGTGCACCAATGTGCATGCCTTGGAGGTCAGAAGAAGGTGAAGGAGGCCCTGGATCTGGAGTTGCAGTGGCTATGAATCACCATATGAGTACTAGGAACTGAACCTGGGTTCTATACCAGAGCAGTAAGTGCTCTTAAGCACTGGGTCAGCTCTCCAGCCCCACTCAGCTGCTGATCCTGCTACTGCTGCTGGTGGTTCTCCTCCTCCTTCTCCTCCTCCTTCTCCTCCTCCTTCTCCTCCTCCTTCTCCTCCTCCTTCTCCTCCTCCTTCTCCTCCTCCTCCTCCTCCTCCTCCTCCTTCTCCTCCTTCTCCTCCTCCTCCTCTTCCTCCTTTTCCTTCTTCTTAAATTTGGGCACTGAGGATTGAACTCTGGTCCTCACGCTTGCATGGCAAGCACTTCACTGACTGCACCATCTCCCCAGATCTTTGAACTTCTGTAGATGCAGAATCCCAGACAAGCAAAAATTTCTTTCTCTTTAGTAAGCAGAGAAATGAAAAATATGAATTATTTATAAAAACGCTACCCTATAACCTGCCTATACCCTTTACAGTAAGGCACATGATAGTATCTTCTATGAGATGAGTCTCCCATGGGGTCTTATGAACTCTACTTGTTTCATAGTTTTAGAGCTAGAGTTGTGAATTTCAAACCAGAAGCCAGGGAGTTTTACAGGAGCTGAGATGGAATATGTTGTGTAAAGCTGAGTACCACGCATGAAGAACAATGTTCTGATTCATTCATTTTCTCCAAAGATATTTGCTGAACATTCACTGTATGCTGGGCACTTCCCTAAGAACCAGGGCACAACAATGAACAGATCAGATACAGTTCTGCTTCTTCTGAGCTTAAACTCACAGGAAGACAGAATAATCCGAGGAAGCAGGTACTCTGTAATTTGAGAAGATGCAGGGAAGAAGACAAACTGCTGACAGCAGGCGGTAGGCTCTGTCTCAGCTTAGGCCCTGAGAAGGTACTAAAGCTCAAACTGGGAACAGACAAGGAAACCTGCTCTTCCAGGAGCAGAGAAGACACATTTAGGCAGACAGAACAGCAAGGGCAAAGATGAGTTTCCAAGTCCAGGGACAGAGCAAAGACCAGGCAGCAAGCAGCACCCATGGCAACTGTCCAAGTCCCACAATGACATTGATCATGTAGACCATGACAAAAGTGTGGTTTCAGGAAGGCTCTGTGTAAGCTGCTTCCTCTTTGCTGAAAGAGGCAGGTGAGGAAGGAAGGAATTCGAGTTGAAGGGATGAGTTCATCAAGGTGGGGCTATGGTGGTAAAAGTGTAAAGCAGGCTGGTCATACTGTGTTACAGTCAGGAAGCAGAGAAGAGACAGGAAGGAGATCCCAGACTATAACACCCCTGAGACCATCCCTTTGTGAGCTATTTCCTTTAGCAAGACTTTACCTCCTAAAAATTCCACAAGTTTCCGAGACAGTTCCACCAGTTACAAAACAAAGGTTCAAATGTATCTCCTATGGGAATTAGTTCACGTTCAAACCACAGCAGGCCCCCAGAGCTACCCTGATTAATAAATGGCCATCCAAATTAGTCACTGTAAACTCTGGGCAGAATCAAATGGGCCCTGTCTGGGTAAAGCACTCTCCCCAGGCTTCACTCCAAACCTTACTGGGAAAGTATGAGGATCACTGATGCTCTCAGACACCTTGCTGAAGAAGAAATAGAAGCTGTAGCTTTGCCCAGCTCATCCTGTGAATTCAATCTCCCCAAGCACTGGGCACAGCTGTCTGCCCCTCACTGGCTCACCTGGCCTTCTCTGTCAGCTATAAGCCTCCCTGATATTCCCACCTCCATGGTGTCCTGTATATGGCCTGAAAGAGAGAATCAACTAAATCCTGGGCATCCCTACCCAGAGCCCACCTGAAGGGATCTTAGCCCTTGAGTGGTCTCTGCGCAACCTGGCTGCATTTCTGTATTCATGTATCCACCCAGCAAACAGCTATCAAGACGTGGTAAGATAACAAAGCCCCATTATGAGCATTTTCTCTTCCATGCCAACCTCTAAAAGCCCAATGTAACATGTAGGAATTATTCTCAGCTCCCCCTTTATCTCGATTTTACAGTCACTCAGTCTCATCAGAGCCCTCCCAGTTCTTGCTTATATAAGAACAATGGCATGCCTGGCTCTAATTTCTTCTCAAAATAATATATCAGATAACAGAATTATAGCAATACCATTAATGTGTGGTAGAACATAGACATTGTGATTAAGTATACAATGATTGTACTGTGTTCCAATTCCACCCCTGCTGCATACTGCCTAAGATCCTTTGACCTTCCTAATTTTCCATGTGCTCATCTACAAAATGTGTAGATACGGCTTCATACATAATATACAGTATTATATATTTGTATGTGATAAATGGTATCCTGTGTAACAAACTATGTGAAGCACCTTTCCATGGCCCAGGGATAAAAGCTCATTTAGCTTATGTCTAATTCCCAAGGTCTGAAATCACAGCCTGGCACTTGTTTATATGTCCATGTTCATCCTCTTGTCATTATAAACACACCACCTAGAAATGTGTTCCATACAGAGAAGGCAGAGGCCCAATTTTTGATGCTAACCAATCAGGAAGCTTGCTGTGCACACCAAAAGAGGGTGAAGAAAGGACAATTGGAAGACTGATACCCATGAAGGACCGCTCTGTGCTGGCCCCTCCGCTGATGTGTGTTATAATTGTCAGTGATACATCATCAGAACAGGGCCAGCAAGGGTCTAGAAAGCTTGTCGTTTGGTTGTTGTTTTTTTTTTTTTTTTTTTTTTTTTTTTTTACAGTATAGGAAATTAAGGCATAAAATATGTGAGCAAAGTCATTTGGTTGGTAAGTAGTAAAATCCAGATCTGAATCCCAGCAGCTTGGCTCTGAGATTCTTAACAATTGTGGGATGAGCCAAGGTCATTGCACAAAGAGCAAAGCATTGTGGTTCCAAGCCAATAGCTTGATGTCTTCCAGGGTCAGCACAATGATTTAAAAAACACTTGAAATTTTTGCTGAGAAGGATTGTGTAGGGAAGGAGACAGAATTGCATCCCAATTGGAGGGAAAGAAAAGGAAAAGGTGAGAGAGGAAAGCCCAAAGGCTCCACCAGTCTCATTCATGGGGTTAAAAGGAAGGAGCAGTGCTTTTACAAATACATCAGACGGAAAAAGAAATATCAAGGAGAAAGTGGTCCCATTAATAAATAAGGACAGCAGCATAAATCGATGGGGATCTTTCAGTGGGAACTCCTCAACTTGCTTTACAAAATTGGATTCTAAGGAGAAGAGCAAAGATGTAGAATGTAAAAGAATCCAAGCGGGTCCTTGCTAAAAGCTATCAAAGGAAACATGCACTGCATATGAAGGGTGCTGCTTCCTGAACACCAGGGAACATCAATAGAAGTAGACAAGTTCAATGTTAATCAGGAAGGTCAGGTCCTGGTAGCATAGATTGCCCAGGGTTGTGTAGCATAGTCTTTCACAACCAGCGAGCATGTGGTTTGCTTCCTAATCCAGTCTCTATGGAGCCCCTCATAGAAGTGGGGCTCCCATTTGCTTACTTGTTAGGTATCTACTAAGAGTGATAAACTGTTGATTTGCCTATAAAAAGCCAGAGATTCTTATGTGTAAGGAAATATAAGTGGGCAAAGTAAGAAACCCAACTAAGAAACATAGGAAGAAGAGATCATGAACATGAAAGACTGCCCCAAGGACAGTGTTGTGAATGTGTGTTGGGGCAGAGTTTATCAGTGAACTACGAGTGGCTGGGTTTGTGAACACAGAAGGCAGTGAAGAGAGAAGATGAAGGCAAGAAGACTGGGCAGGGAGAAGGGAGCCCCAGTGTGTGGAGCTGTACACACTATCCTGAGGGGCTTAAATTCTAGATGGTTACAAGAAGCAGTGGAAAGAGTGCAAATGGGAAAGTGGCTTGATTGGATTCTGTTTTAGAAAAATAGCTTTAATAGAGGTAGGAAGACATGGGCACACCATTGAAAGAGCTATTAAAACAGTTAAGGTGGGATTAAAAGGACTTGACATGGCCTTGGGGACAAAAAGAAACAAGAAATGCTTGGAGACACACTTAGAAGAGCAACTGCAGCAGGGAGATGCTCTGAGGCTCTGAGGCTGGAGATCACCCATCGAGTTTGGCACTTAGGTCATTTGTTGAAGGGGTTGTCAGGAATCTGCAGAGGGAGGGATGGAGCAGACAGACGCTGAACTCAGGGTTAGAGTTAACTTGTGAAGACAGAAGTCTGGCTGTGAGAGGAAAAATGAGGAGGAAAGGCCATGTGCACACAGGACAAGCCCTTCACATTTTGCTCTCTATGGAGAAAAATAGCTGGTGACATGACTTAGGGGCAGAGCGGTTGCTTTGAAAATACATGAAGCCCTAGGTCTGATCATGATCTCCGTCAGCACAAAAACAAAAAAGCAGGAAAGCATGTATCTTGGAGGAAGGCTCAGTAGCCCAGGAAGAAGAGAAATCGCATCAGCCTGAAGTTGGGCTATAGACAGGTTTCTGACTAGAAGATGAATTGAAAAAGCTTCTCCACAGTGGTCACCACTTAACCTGTAGAGCAGCGTGTGATGGGAATGGGAAGATGGCGGTGGTCACCACTTAACCTGTAGAGCAGCATGTGATGGGAATGGGAAGATGGCGGTGGTCACCACTTAACCTGTAGAGCAGCATGTGATGGGAATGGGAAGATGGCGGTGGTCACCACTTAACCTGTAGCATGTGATGGGAATGGGAAGATGGTGGTGGTCACCACTTAACCTGTAGAGCAGCGTGTGATTGGAATGGGAAGATGGTGGTGGTCACCACTTAACCTGTAGAGCAGCATGTGATGGGAATGGGAAGATGGTGGTGGTCACCACTTAACCTGTAGAGCAGCGTGTGATTGGAATGGGAAGATGGCGGTGGTCACCACTTAACCTATAGAGCAGCGTGTGATGGGAATGGGAAGATGGTGGTGGTCACCACTTAACCTGTAGCATGTGATGGGAATGGGAAGATGGCAGTAAGGTTCAAGGTCAACGTGCATGCCTGAGAAATGCCTGTAGATAAAATGAATAGAAAGCTTGTTTAATTCCATCTAAGACCTTGTGGGCTCTGGAAAACAAGCTCAGCAATGGGGCCTTTCTTTCTATTCGAAGAAGTTCCCCCCACCCCAGCAACCCTGGTGTTGCTTGTACTGCACAGATTACAGCTTCTCCTGTTGTTCCATTGTCTGGTTGTATAAGTTATGTGGGAGCAGCCATGTTTGGGCACACAGTGGTACCTGTAAGAGGTCATGAAGGATGAGACCCAGCAAAAGAAGAACCTAATCTAAGCACAGACTATCAGGATCCCTCCCCCAGGAGTTTAAACTAGATGGGAAATTTCCCATCCCAGTCATCCTTCTCTCAAACTATACACTCAGGAGTTATTGGTGCTTGATGTTCTTGGCACATGGGTAACACGACAGAAGGAGTGCAGAAAGAGATGCAGATAGAAGCACAGAAGGGAGTGCCAGGCTTCCTTTGCCACTCAGGACAGTGTCCACACCACCTCAGCTACATAACAAGATTGAGGCAAACCAAGGCTATGTAAAATTATATTCGCAGAAAGCATAGCACACACTCTTGCACTCTCACATTCTCACTCCTCCCTCTCTCTCTCTCTCTCACACACACACACACATACTCACACACACTCACACACACACTCATACGTACATGCACACATTCACACACATGCACACACTCATACACACATACACTCACACACATACACACATACACTCACACACACACATGTACACACATACACACACACTCACACACATACACACACTCACACACGTACACTCATTCACACATGCATACACACATGCATACACATACATACTCACACACACTCACATACACTCTCACACACATATACACACATACTCTCACACACACATACAAACACACTCACACATACACACACACACACACACACTGTGGGGCTGGGAAGAGGGAGAGAGGGAGACAGACATAGAAACAGAAATTTCTGATTTTCACTTGTCCCTTTGTTTTGATTTTTATTTTTTGCTATTGTGTGATTTCTTTTTGGTTTGGGATGTTTTTGTAAGTGAAACTCACTCTGTATTTGAGGGTGTCCTGAAACCCATGACCTGGGTTGCATGGCAGGTAACCCAGATTTGCCTTGCACTAATGACACTCTGCCTGGTTCATCCTCCTTCATTCTGACATTGTGGGCATATGTTGCTTAAGGGATTCATGGTTTTCCTCATATTAGAATCACCATCTAGCATGCTATGTTGAAGAAAAACTGTTGGATTTATGCAGATTTGAGTACATTTTCGGGGCTTAGCTGTATTATAGTTTGGATCTTGAATGTCCCCCCAAATACTTCTAAAAGTGTCACTACTGTGTAGTAGTGGAAGCTTCAGGAGATGGGGCGTAGTGGGAGAAAGCCTTCCCTTTAAGGCTTAGAGATCACGGCCCTTTCCTGTCCTTTGCCTCCTGGATGCCATGATGAGAGGAGGGCCAGGACAGGGCCAATAGACTTTTCCTTCCTTGCGCCTCACCATAATGTTGCACCTCACCATAGGAGCAACAGGGCCAGGCAATTATGGACTGAACCTTGAAAGCCCTGAGCTGAAACAAGCCTTCCTGCCTTTCATTTATCTTGGATATTTGTTACCCCAATGGAAAACTGAGGAATGCAAGTGGGCTAAAGGGATGAGGGGTCTCTCAGTGGTCCAGGTGCTACTGAGCATGCTTCTGAATCCTGAGTGGGCCTGGGCAACACAGACCTCATCTACCATAGGACAGGGCAAGCATCTGTGCTCAGCTGTGTGCAGTGAGAAACAAAGCTAGCACACATTGTAGGAGGCCCAGGATGGGGCCAGGATGGGGCCAGGATGGGGCCAGGATGGGGCCAATAGACTTGAAAAGAAGGGAAGACTGAGAGATGAAAGGCCTTTGGGAATAGCAGATGTCCAAGGAACATGGAGAGAGCAGGAAGAAGAGGGAGCCTATGCAGTGGGCAAGACGCTAAAGGGTGATATTTCAGAAATGGATCTCTTTTGAGTAGCTTGAGCAATAGGTTTAAAAAGTACCAGAGGAGGTAATTGTGAAGCAGGAAGGCAGATGCATCTACTGCGAAACCCAAAGGCCTCTAGTGGATAGTAGGTGTCAAAGATGAGAAGAGCCTGCAAATTAGAAGCCCAAGGGTGACCAGGCCTCACAGACAGCAATCAGAAAATAGAAAATTAGAGCTGTAGAATAACCACAGGGTCCTCTCTCCACCTCATACCCCTCCATGCCACACTGAGCTATTTCTTAAGGCGTGTCTGAAAGGGAAGCACTGCAGTAGAGACCAACGACATGAGCTGCAGATCTATGCCCCAACCTTCTTCCACCACTCCCTGCTGTGTTGCTCTGGGAAACTCACCTTAGCTCTCTAAGCCCTTTCATATAGTTTGTAAAATTCAACTGTTTTAGAATGAATGAAAAGTAAGTGAGCTCATAAGCAAAACGATGCATTAATAAGTGGTCAGAACACAAAGCCTATTGTTACGTATTAAGTAGTCAAAGGTCATAGAAGGAGTGGGAGTGAGTGCTCACTGTCAGGAGCGCTTGCTGTCCTTGGAGACGACCTGAATTAGTTCCCAGTCTCCATAGCAGCTAGCTCAAACCCACCTGTTTCCAGCTTGGGAATTCCGATGGCCTCATTTGGCTTCTGCTGGCACCTGCATTCCTGTGCAGACACATGCATAATTAAACATAAAATAAATCTCAAGGGGCAGGGTGGAAATGTTTGGGGACAAATGCAGTGAGTTGATGGAGTGCTAAGTGGGAATAGATATATAAGAGGAAATGGTAAGAGTCTGTACTGGAGTGACCAAGGAGGACAGAGTGGGCAACGTGGAGGCTGCCTAAGAATGACTCGGTTCATTCTTAGGAATGCTAGTATTCAAATTACTGCTGCAGCTCACTACCTAAACTCGGGGGCTTAAGGCAACAGAGGTGTAATGGCTTACAGTTATTTGGGCTAAAGAACAAGATGTCCAATGGGCTGTGTTCCCTTCTGGAGGCGCTGGTGAAGAGCCCTTCCTCCCTTTTCCTTATACACACACGCTGTGCTCCGACTATGATCATCTCCAGAAGCAAACCTCTCTGCCTGACCCTTCTTCCTTTCTGTATCTTTCTGGCCACAGCTGGGAATCGTTTACCTTTCAGGAGCATTGTAAATACAGTGAGTCCACGTGCACAGGATGAAAGGATGCTTTCTACAGCTCTAGGTCCTTAGATTAATAACATCCTCTAAGCTCCTTTGCCTGTTAAGTGTTTACTGCTTCTGGTGATACCTGTGTGGGTGTGAGACATTTTTCGGTTGGTTTGAATAAAGTATCACACTGTGGCTTTTTATCATCTGCAGACCCTGACTCCTGCTACAAGTGCATCAGTGTGGAGTAGTTGGAAATTTGATCAAGATTTGAAATGAAATGGAGGCAGGAGGTTGTTTTGATGGATGTGCACTGCTCTCCCAGGCAGAGGGCAGCAGGTCAGGAAAGCAGGATGCGGAGTCAGGCTTGATGCTCACCTCAGGGCACATATCAGACCAGCTGGCTGGAGTGGGCACAAAGTGTGGGGGCTGAGAACTGAAGGCGGAATTGGTTGGAGCGGATAGGATGCCAAAGGTGAGTGCGAACCTGCCCTTCCCAGCTGGGGGGCCTCCTCTCCAGCAAGGACCTTCTGCTGCCCAGAAGTGTGAGCTCAGGAGAGGATGCAGTCTGCTGGAAGACGTTTTCCTCCTCACCTCGCCACGCTGTTCTCACCCCAGCTCCATCTAACTTTGTCCTCGGGAAAGTGCCTGATGCAGAGACAAAAGTTAAAGCAGATGACTGGCAGCCATAAAGCAGTCATTTCCTCATAAGTATTTTCTTCCTAATAGAGAACCATATCTTAATTCAGAGGAAGAATTGGTAATTGTGGGCTTCTTATACTCTTACACACACTAAAGAACACAAGGACGACCTGTCAAACTGGGGGCCGGGGGTTGGACACCTACTACAGTCATCCCTAAGCAGGAGCAGACCCAGCTCCAAAATAAATAAAACACAGAGTACCTCACTGCCTGCCAGTAACAATGTCTTTGAAGCTGAGGATTCCAGCTGCTCTGCCCCCAGCATGTATTGCCTTGCTATTGAGCATCACACCAGAACACCCTCACTTCCGCCTCTCATGTTCCTGATTTGGGAGCACTCTGGCCAACTTCCTGTCAAATCTCACCAGAGACACCTGCAGCAAAGGAGGAAGGCCCAGTTGTGGCCATTGTTTCAAACCAGACCTGACAACCTACCTGCTTGGGTGGAGGGGAAGGAGGAAGGGGCAGGCATTGGCAATTGAAGGATTAGAAGGCTTAATAGCTACTATCCAAATTTAACTTTATGATTCTGTAGCCTTTGAAACATTAATAACCTACTTGATGACATCTGTGGTCCCCAGCCCCCAGCTCCAGGAATGTCGATACTGAAATGGAGCCTTTTGGGGAACTGGCACACACATTTTTGTTCTTTCTTTTATGACTGTGCATCCCAGCCTCTGTCAGACATAGCAAAAGACTTTCCTACGCCTAGACAAGTTTCCCCTCATTGATTGGAGCCTTTTATCTGGACATCAGACATTGTAATTCCCCAGCACAGGACTGGACTTGCTGACAACTAAGAAGTGTTCTGACGGTCAGCACACCCCATTGGACCTACCTCTGTTTTCCTCCATTATTGTTGTGATGAGAAAGAAACTTCTCGAGCAGTTTTTTTTTTTTCCCCAGAAACATCCATCTCCAGGCTTACCCTGCAGTGAAGCTCTCCCAGCTTTTCACTGAGCTCCACCACCAAGGAGCTGGGGCTCACTGAAGCATCTTTAAGATGGTTCTTCAGAGACTTGCTAGAAACAAATGGGTAACAGTAAGCAGTGGGGAATGAAGTGAGTGTCCCTGTCTGTATTGCTCCCAATACTTAGGAATAGCCCTAGATGCAATCAATGGCTGCCTGAAGAAGGGAACTCCCATTGTTCAATGAGCTCATGTGCCCAATTTACAGTCAGCGAGCCCACAGGCACGGCAAGATTCTTACATCTGCATCAAAGTGAAGACAAAATGTCCCAGATAAATGCATATAGAAAAAAAAGTGACCCAAATCAAAGGAGAAAGGTACCTACAAAATATTAGAAGACAGTGAGCCAGTGCTCCTTTTGAGGTACATTCTGAAGAACTGAGAACGCCTATCCACATAAAACTGTGGATAGTCACTAAAGAATTACACATAGAATCCCAAGGAGGGATTAACGTGCTGTTCATCTTCTGATGAATAGATAAAAACATGTGGTATGTCCATACAATGGGATATTATTGGTTAGAGCGTAGAATGAGAATGAAGTTCTAATGCATGACTCAATGTGGATAAGCTTTGTAACCATGATGCTAATTCAAAGAAATGAGGTGCAAAAGACTGGAATATTGGTCCTCTGGTTTGAAATGCCCCAGACAGGCAAACCCATACAGTCAGAAAGTAGAGCAAGGGGCAGATGAAGGAAAGATAGTAAGTATAACGAGGTCTCTAAGTAAAGCTGGGAATGTTCTGGAAACAGTAGCTACCCAGCTACACGCACATGCTAAAGAGAACACAGAATCGGACACATTGCATGAGCAGATTTCTTTATAGTACAGAGATTTTACCTCAAAAATAAAAATTGTGAAGCCATTGCCATACAAGGAAGTTTAGGTGGGAAGAGAGACATCAGAGATGATGGTCACCATGTTCTCTCTCCATAGCAACAGAATTTAATCACTTGCTATGGGAGGTGTTTCATGGCTCTGTACTCAACAGAGTCTGCTAACAGTGAGAGACAGACTTAGCTCTTGAGTTCTTGAAGGATATCATCTAGTGGTTGTGCATGTTAATATAATAATGATATAAATAACTACTGAGTTATAAATGGATGGCTGGGTTGATAGATAATAGATATGGCAAAGATATATAGATGATATATATATATGTATGTATATGTATATATGTGTATATATATATATATATAGTAGATGACTTATAAAAAGGTGTCAAAAGATAAATGACAGTTGATTGGCAGGTAATATATGCATATATAGAGAGGGTAACATTAAGTGTTTAAATGTGAAGTTCTACTATATCATTCAACAAAGATTAATCAATTCCATTCCATAACACTCTTGAACCACCACTAACATCCTAATATCTAGAAATGCTGCATTTACTCAGTCCTTAAACCAAATTTATTTTTTCTTGTGACCCCCACAACAACAAAGAAAAGGGCAGTTGACACCATCATTCTTACCATTGGCTGACAGGGCAGATCACAGTAAGAGACATTTGCTACCCTGTGACCATTGGCAATGCAATAGAGGCCACTTTGGGATGATACCAGTGAAACACACACTGAAGACTCACTATAAATATGGAGAAAATCAGATTCTCAGACACAAAAGTGGTTCACCATAGGGCTGGTAACTCGAAGAGTAGACCGGGGGCTTGAACTCAGGAATTTTGTGCTCCAGCTCTTAAGCACCAATTGCTACTCACCAGTATGAAGAAATATCACAAATAAGTAATGGATGACCCTGGGCTAGTGAGTGTTCCCTCAAGACAATCCATTTTTGTGTCCATGTAAGTCTTAAGAGGAGGATAATTATATGCCACATCTCACAGAATCTCACAGAAGACTTGGTGATAATGGAAACCAAGTCTCAGGAGCCTAGAAAAGCAGGCATTAATCTGGCATATGTATCATTCCTAACTAAATCATACTTAGATATGCTAAGGCCACCTGCTATTCATCTCTTTATGATGGTTCAACCTTATCATTAAATTGCCAGGATTTATAATCACCGTAAAGACACACATCTGGATGTGTGTATGAGAATGTTTCCAGAAAACGCATCCTGAATGGCACAGTAACATCCCAGAACCAGGATCTCAGACCGGATTAAAAGACAAGGCAAACTAAGCACTATCTGCCTATCACCCTCTGCTTCCTGACTGGAGAATCCATGTCATCTCTCACTCCCGCTGCTGTGCCACCCAGCACTTCAAACTGTGAGGGAGAATAGACATTTCCTTCTTCAATTTACCTTTGTCAAGCAATTTGTCACAGCTATGGAGAAAAACAAAAACTAATATACTCTAATTCACTATGAGGTAGCCCTTTTCTGCACAGTGGCATTTTTCTGCATAGTTTTAGACTGCTCACTCTCTTCCATGATTCTGGCCCATTTCGAGAAGAAAGGATTCTGCAAATCCTGGCAGAAAGGATTCTGCAAATCCTGACTCTTATTTTTTTCTATTTATTTATTTTTTATTAGATATTTTCTTTATATACATTTCAAATCTTATCCCAAAAGTTCCCTATACCCTCCCTCTGCCCTGCTCCCCTACCCACCCACTCCCGCTTATGACCCTGGCATTCCCCTGTACTGGAGCATATAAAGTTTGCCTCTCTTCCCTGTGATGGCTGACTAGGCCATCTTCTGATACATATACAGCTAGAGACACGAGCTCTGGGGGTGCTGGTTAGTTCATATTGTTGTTCAACCTATAGGGTTGCAGACCCCTTCAGCTCCTTGGGTACTTTCTCTAGCTTCTCCATTGGGGGGCCCTGTGTTCCATCCAATAGCTGACTGTGAGCATCCACTTCTGTGTTTGCCAGGCCCCAGCATAGTCTCACAAGAGACAGCTATATCAGGATCCTTTCAGCAAAATCTTGCTGGCATATACAATAGTGTCTGGGTTTGGTGGCTGATTATGGAATGAATCCCTGGGTGAGGCAGTCTCTGGATGGTCCATCCTTTTGTTTCAGCTCCAAACTTTGTCGCATATTATTGTTCCACCTATAGGGTTGCAGACCCCTTCAGCTCCTTGGGTGCTTTCTCTAGCTTCTCCATTGGGGGCCCTGTGTTCCATCTTATAGATGACTGTGAGCATCCACTTCTGTAGTTGCCAGGCACTGGCATAGCCTCATACGAGACAGCTCTAACAGAGTCCCTTCAGCAAAATCTTGCTGGCATATGCAATAGTGTCTGGGTTTGGTGGTTGATTATGGGATGGATCATCGGGTGGGGTAGTCTCTGGATAGTCCATCCTTTCGTCTTAGCTCCAAACTTTGTCTCTATAACTCCTTTCATGGTTATTTTGTTCCCTATTCTAAGGAGGAATGAAGTATCCACCCATTGGTTTTCCCTCTTCTTGATTTTCTTGTGTTTTGCAAATTGTATCTTGAGTGTTGTATGTTTCTGGGCTAATATCCACTTATCAGTGAGTGCATATCTAATGATTTCTTTTGTGATTGGGTTACCTCACTAAGAATGACATCCTCCAGATACATCCATTTTTTCCAAGAATTTCATAAATCCATTGTTTTAAATAGCTGACTAGTACTCCATTGTGTAAATGTACCACATTTTCTGTATCCATTCCTCTGTTGAGGAACATCTGGGTTCTTTCCAGCTTCTGGCTATTATAAATAAGGCTGCTATGAACATAGTGGAGCATGTGTTCTTATTACCAGTTGGAACTTCTTCTGGGTATATGCCCAGGAGAGGTATTGCTGGATCTTCCGGTAGTATTACATCCAATTTTCTGAGGAAACTCCAGACTGACTTCAGGAGTGTTTGCACACACTTGCAATCTCACCAGCAGTGGAGGAGTGTTCCTCTTTCTCTACATCCTCGCCAGCATCTGCTGTCACCTGAGTTTTTTATCTTAGCCATTCTGACTAGTGTGAGGTGGAATCTCAAGGTTGTTTTGATTTGCATTTCAGAAGGACTCTTTTTAATCAAAACCAGTACATCTCCCATGAGCTCCTTTTGCTTACCTTATCCTAGCTGCTGTCAATGACGTTTTGAGAGGTTCTAGAACCTTCAGGATGTGGGGCCAACCAGAAGTGGAACAATGTAGGCATACCTTGATGGTTCTCATCTAGCTTTCTCCTCTTGGTCCAGCTGCTGTGTAAAGAGCATCCCCACCTGTGTCCAGACATGGAGTTGCCTCATCATGCCATGCTCATAATCAGCTGAACCTTCTGAGATCATGAGCCAAGGTAAACCTCACTGAGGTGTTAGGCATCTTTTTCACAACATGCATATGCATAACTACTAGGGATGCCAATAGCCTCAGCGCATAGACATGGCCTTGAATAGCTCTACAGAGAACTACAGCCTGCCTCTCAGCTCAGCTCTTCATCATCTAAGATAAGATAGAATCTCCAGAAATTTTTAAATCTAGTCTTGGAGACTGGTGCTCTCTAGTTTCTAAGTATCTGACCTATTTCACAAAGCCACAGCCCTGGGCAAGATTCGCTCAGTCTGCCTTCATTGGAGACCAGGGTCTTACTCTCAGTCATGAGCTGAAAACCCCACCCTAGTCGTCATGCTGCACATTCTCTCTGCCTTTTCTGCTGAGCCCAACTGACCAGGACGCTCCTCTCCTCCTCTCTCACTCATCTTCCTGTCCTCTTCTTTATTATCTCTCTCTCATCTCTCTGATTATTATGTGTCGGGAGGTATTTCTTTTCTGGTCCAGTCTATTTGGAGTTCTGTAGGCTTCTTGTATGTTCATGGGCATCTCTTTCTTTAGATTTGGGAAGTTTTCTTCTATAATTTTGTTGAAGATGTTTGCTGGTCCTTTGAGTTGAAAATCTTCATTCTCATCCACTCCTATTATCCGTAGGTTTGGTCTTCTCATTGTGTCCTGTATTTCTTGGATGTTTTGAGTTAGGGTCTTTCTGCATTTTACATTTTCCTTGATTGTTGTGCCGATGTTCTCTATGGAATCTTCTGCACCTGAGATTCTCTCTTCCATCTCTTGTATTCTGTTGCTGATGCTCGTATCTATGGTTCCAGATTTCTTTCCTAGGGTTTCTATCTCCAGTGTTGCCTCATTTTGGGTTTTCTTTATTGTGTCTACTTCCCTTTTTAGGTCTAGTATGGTTTTGTTCATTTCCATCATCTGTTTGGATGTGTTTTCCTGTTTTTCTGTAAGGACTTCTACCTGTTTGATTATGTTATCGTGTTTTTCTTTAAGGATTTGTAACTCTTTAGCAGTGTTCTCCTGCAATTCTTTAAGGGATTTTTGTGCTTTCTCTTCATTGTCTTCTGCCTGTTTAGCAGTGTTCTCCTGCATTTCTTTAAGTGTGTTATTAAAGTCCTTCTTGAAGTTCTCTATCATCATCAGGAGATATGCTTTTAAATCCGTGTCTAGCTTTTCCGGTGTGTTGGGGTGCCCTGGACTGGGCGAAGTGGGGGTGCTGGGTTCTGATGATGGTGAGTGGTCTTGGTTTCTGTTAGTAAGATTATTACGTTTACCTTTCGCCATCTGGTAATCTCTGGGGTTAGTTGTTATCGTTGTCACTGTTTAAAGATTGGAGGAGAAGCTGTGTTCCACTCACCAGCAGTCTCTAAATCCTGCGGCGGGGGTCGTGGGTAGCTGACGGTACCCCGGTGCTGGTCCAGCCGGAAGAGGCCTGTGGTCCTACACAGGCCGTTTTTCTGCTTCCCTAACTAATGCAGTCTCTGGTCCCGCGTGCAATTGGATTGGAGCAGAAGCTGTGTTCCACTCTCCAGAAGTCTTAAGATCCTGTGGTGGGTGTTGTGGGTAGCTGGTGAGTGTCAGCCGACCCTGCGCCCCAGCTGCCCCGGTGCTTTTCTTACCGGAAGAGGGTTGTGGCCCTATGTAGGCCGGATTTCTCTCTCCCCAACCAGAGCAGTCTCAGGTCCCGCGTGATTGGACTGGAACGGAAGCTGTGTTCCACTCACCAGCAGTCCCAAAATCCTGCGGCGGGGGTCGTGGGTAGCTGGCGGGTGTCAGGCAACCCTGCGCTCCCGCTACCCCGGCGCTGATCCGGCCGGATGAGGCCTGTGTTCCTACTCAGGCCGGTTTCTGCTTCCCTAACTAATACAGTCTCAGGTCCTGCGCAATTGGATTGGAGCAGAAGCTGTGTTCCACTCACCAGCAGTCCCAAAATCCTGCGGCGGGGGTCGTGGGTAGCTGGCGGGTGTCAGGCAACCCTGCGCTCCTGCTACCCTGGCGCTGATCCGGCCTGATGAGGCCTGTGGCCCTACTCAGGCCGGTTTCTGCTTCCCTAACTAATGCAGTCTCAGGTCCCGCACAATTGGATTGGAGCTGAAGCTGTGTTCCACTCACCAGCAGTCCCAAAATCCTGCGGCGGGGGTCGTGGGTAGCTGGCGGGTGTCAGGCAACCCTGCGCTCCCGCTACCCCGGCGCTGATCCGGCCGGATGAGGCCTGTGGCCCTACTCCTCTCTCATCTCTCAAGAGGGATTATGAACTCAACTAAATTAATATTTTAAAATATAAGGGACACAAGAGGCTCCTTAGTATAAATAAATGTATAAAGCAATGTTACATAAATAAATGTGCATAGCTTGACCCAGTTTCTGAAAGAGCCTTAGTTGAGCTCAGCCCTCCAGTGAGCTGGGTCTACTGAAACCCCAAACATTTCTTTCTGGTGAACTTTTCACTTTCTGTCATATCTTAGTGTATTTGGCTAGAATCCTTAAGCATGAAGTTTTGAAATAAAATATATGGAAGAATTAGAGGTACTGAAATGTCTAATGTGCACAGCATGCTTTGTGTATGCAGAAGTTCACAAAGATTGTCATACTCAATCTCACAACAACTGCAAAGGGTTAATGAAGGCATGGGCAGGGAGAAGGTATGTAGGTACATGAACTATCCTATCCAGTGAGTGAAGAAAATATAGCCTAAGAATCGGGAGTTCTTCCTCCTGGACATCTAGCAAGGAAAAGATAGAACAAACTGGGGACGTTTGACCCCAAGTACAACACTCACGTTCTCTGCTATAGCTAGTTCATAGAAAAGAGAAAGTAGAATAAAGATGTGTAGGAGAAACTGACGAGATGACAAAAGAAAGGAGAATAATGGAGATTGGAGGGTGGGGACATAGCAGACAGAATCACCTCTCTGTGGCTAGAGGGATGATGGCTTAGCAGTTTAGAGCCCATACTACTCTCCCAGAGGACCTGTGTTCAATTCCTAGGACCCATGTCAGGTGGCTTATAGTATAGCCTGTAACTCCAGCTCTTGATGCCCTCCTGTGTGTGTGATTGTGCTGGCTAGTTTTATGTTAACTTGGCACAAGCTAGAGTCATTAGAGAGGAGGGGAGCTAGATTGAGAAGAAATGCTTCTATAAAATGCCTTCAGGGCATTTTCACAATTAGTATTGGATGGAGGGGAAAGCCCACTGTGGCTGATGGTCTACAAGATCCTAGGTTCTACAAGAAAGCAGGCAGAACAAGCAAGGGGAGCAAGGTAGTAAGCAACATCTCTCCATGACCTCTGCATCAGCTCCTGCTTCCAGGTCCCTTCCCTGTCTGAGTTCCTGTCCTGACTTCCTTCAGTGATGAAAGTGATGTGGAAGTGTAAGCTAAGTAAACCCTCTGTTCCCCAAGTTGTTCTTGATCATAATGTTTCGTCACAACCATAGTGACCCTGACTAACACAGTGGCACACTTCTTTATACACATGCATACACAAATCTAAAATAGAATTGCTACTTCCAGAAAGTAGATAGAAATCTTCAGCTAGCTCTTCAGAGTGAATGTGCTAAGCTGTAATAAATGGGAAGCAGAATGCTCTTCAAGTCTGGGCTCTGCTAGAAGCTCTCTCAGAAACACAGAAACACAGTCCATCCTCTGCAGACGGGGGCCCCACATCATCAGAGTCAACCAAAGGCATATTAAAACTTCAGCAGGCCCATGATGGCTTTGTGTACACTTAACATGTACAAACTTCTCCTACATCATCATTCTCTCTCTGAATAGCCCAGTGTAAAAAGCATTCATTCATATGGCAATTCCTTTGAACTAGGTAGGAACCCAGGGGTGGTCTCTGACCTCCTCAACCTCCATCATCTTGTTTAATCCACATTTTAAAACATTCTTTCCCATAATGGGTAATATACTTATTATAATGTAATAAGTACATATAATACAATCATATACAATAAGTACATATGTTAGTCCTTATCACTATTATTAATACTTTCACAAAATGCCCAGGAATCAATTTTCTTATAATTTCACAAACCTTTCTCTATGCATTCATAGCTTTATACCTGTAGCCACACAAAAAAAATTAAAACAAAATTTAAAAAAAATCCTCACAGCTACCTGATATTCAACCATGACTGTCACCTTCTTGGTCCACTCTAAGTGTTAGACTTTAAAGACTGATTTCTCCCTAGGTAGCTACAGGGAGAGGAAGGACTGGTACCTTGATATCCGTGTTATCTCTAGGATGCCATAAATCATGATAAGGATGATGAGAGCCAGGAATCGGTTACTTAAGTCTGAGCATCTCTCTGACTTGCTGCATACAGAGCTGCTAGTCCTCCTTTCAGCAGGCCATCCATATGGTTTATGGGAAAATGCCTCAGTGGACATTTTAACAGTACAAAAGCCAGGCAAAGAGAATCCACTGAAATAAAGATGTTCCAAGACGCAATTGCTGCGAGCAACAAAAGAACTGGGTAAAATAACAGTGTCAAGGGAGACTGCAGCTTCTGCAAATGTACTTTAGCTGTGGGGTGAGGACATTGATCCCGTCTCTATTCCCTACTGGTGCTTGGACTGGGTTTGAGCGCCTGTGCTTAGTGGTCAGAGAGCTTGAAATTGATGGGACCAGCTTCTGAGAATGTTTCAGATTTGAGACAAAAGTAAGTAGCAGAAGCTGCACGCAGGAGGTTGAGATTCTAAACATAGCAATTTTCCTAGACCCAAAGGACGGAGTTTAGCTAGAGAGGATGGCAGGCTGTGCTCTGTCCTCTTTTGTGTGACCCACCTGGCAGAGGTCCATGCTTCTAGAAGCACTGGGGAAATGATAGGAAGAAAACAACCTGCTCCACCCTATGGCTGAAGTGGGAGCGGGGCTAGGATGGCACTTTGAGTCCTGGATCATCCATGTGTTAGCTGTGTGAGCCAAGACTTGATTTAACCAGTTCCACACTGTTGTCTCCAGAGAGCTTCACAAGGGACTTTGATGTCCAATTACCGATGGCATGTGTTTGTCTTCTGCTTCCCCCCAAACTCCCTCACCCCACACACTCTTAAACTCCAGACTTCTGTTTCTAAGGGAGACCCTCAGCTCTAGAAATCCCTGTGAACTCAGTGGCCAGAGTTAATCTTCCTTGAGTGGCCCTGTATCCTTTCAAAGGGAATGGGACAGAAGGGACATAGGAAGACTAAGCAGACATGAGATTGGAGGCCACCGGGGAGTCCACACTTTATAGAAAGGTTTCTTAAGCTTTTTCTAGTCTCAACAACTTCTCACTTTTTACTTTTAAGCATAATTTTTTAGTTTATGCATGTATGGATCTGTGTGAGTTTATGTGTGCCACATGTGTGCAGGTGCTCACAGAGACCTGATTCCAGCAGATGGAATTCGATTCCCAGGAAGTGGAGTTACAGCTGTTGTTAGCTGTCAATATGGGTGCTGGGAACTGACTCTGAGTCCTCTGCAAAGACAGTCATCTCAGTTTCTGAGTCAACTCTCCAGGCCCCATTCAGTAAACTTTTATGTGACCCTAAGCATATATCTTTATAAAATAATACACAAACCAAACATTATAATAAACATTAAAGAAAACTTTCTCAATTATTTTACATATATAATTGTAGTGTTTATTAAGGATGAAAGGAAACTTGCATATCAATGAGATGGATATATTATTTGTTTTATGTAAAAAGCTAATTCTTGGCTGAATGTTTGGTATTGCAGCATGTACCGCATCTACAACATTTTTAAAGAATTGATCAACATTGATTTTATGATCATTAATGCTGAGAGAGCAGATTCACATAAATACACAGCACAAAGTGACAGAACCATGTTTAGGACCATTACAGAAATGGCTGAAATTCTCTCCTATATCCCAATACAAAACTCATTTAATAACTTTTCTTTATGAAATTCAACTTGCAAAACAAGCATCAACTTTAAAAATTAAATAAAGATATGCTCATTTGGTACTCCCCTGGAACAATGTTAGGGATCTCTAAAAAAGAGTCCTACAGGTAAACCACTGTGTCTATAAGAGCAGGAAGTTTTGTACCTACAGTTTAGAAAAACTACAGGACAGAACATAGAGCAGCCTCAGGTATGAGCCTAGGTGTCTTAGGTGGTGTTTGCAGTATCTGGAGTCACAGCACACATGGTGTGAAGTGTTCACATGGCTGCTCAGGGCTGAGGCTGGAGTGAAGTCACACTGCAGTGTGAAGTGTTTACATGGCTGCTCAGGGCTGAGGCTGGAGTGAAGTCACACTGCAGTGTGAAGTGTTCACATGGCATGCTCAGGGCTGAGGCTGCAGTCAAGTCACACTGCAGTGTGAAGTGTTTACATGGCTGCTCAGGGCTGAGGCTGGAGTGAAGTCACACTGCAGTGTGAAGTGTTCACATGGCTGCTCAGGGCTGAGGCTGGAGTGAAGTCACACTGCAGTGTGAAGTGTTCACATGGCTGCTCAGGGCTGAGGCTGGAGTGAAGTCACACTGCAGTGTGAAGTGTTCACATGGCTCAGGGCTGAGGTTGCAATGAAGTCACACTGCAGTGTGAAGTGTTCACATGGCTGCTCAGGGCTGAGGCTGGAGTGAAGTCACACTGCAGTGTGAAGTGTTCACATGGCTGCTCAGGGCTGAGGTTGCAATGAAGTCACACTGCAGTGTGAAGTGTTCACATGGCTGCTCAGGGCTGAGGCTGGAGTGAAGTCACACTGCAGTGTGAAGTGTTCACATGGCTGCTCAGGGCTGAGGCTGGAGTGAAGTCACACTGCAGTGTGAAGTGTTCACATGGCTGCTCAGGGCTGAGGCTGGAGTGAAGTCAGGCTGTGAAACATAGGAGAGCACTGCCAGAGACACCTTGGATTTATTACTTCTGATTTTGAGTTAATTTTTGGTCATTGTATATTCAGAAGGCCTTCATAGTTGCTGTGTGTGTGTGTGTGTGTGTGTGTGTGTGTGTGTGTGTGTGCTTAAGATCCTCCAATCACCCACACACACTTGGGGGTCAGGACACATGGTTTAAGAAGTTGGACTTTAAGTGGTTCTATAGGAAAAGTGAATGAAGCCCTGGGAATGAAGTGTCTTGTTAGAGCGGAAGAAAGTTTTGGTGCTATATAAATAGTCTTTTTTATTATTTATTTTTTACACTCCAGATTTATCCCCTCCTCCGGGACACCCTCCTACTGTTCCATATCCCATACCTCCTCCCCACCCTCTGTCTCCATGAGAATGTCCCCACCCCACCTGACCTCTAAACTTCCTGGGGCCTCCAGTCTCTTGAGGATTAGGTGCATCATCTTTGATTGAACACAGACCTGAAAGTCCTCTACTGTATGTGTGATTGGGCCTCATATCAGCTGGTGTATGCTGCCTGGTTGGTGGTCCAGTGTTTGAGAGATCTCAGGGGTCCAGGTTAGTTGAGACTGCTGGTCCTCCTACAGGGTCACCTTCCTCCTCAGCTTCTTTCAACCTTCCCTAATTCAACCACAGGGGTCAGCAACTTCTGTCCATCGGTTGGGTGCAAATATCTGCATCTGACTCTTTCAGCTGCTTGTTGGGTCTTTTAGAGCACAGTCATGATAGATAGCATTTTGAGAGTGCTCCATAGCCTCAGTAATAGTGTTAAGCCTTGGGACCTTCCCTTAAGCTAGATCCCACTTTGGGCCTATCCCTGGACTTTCTTTTCCTCAGGCTCCTCTCCATTTCCATCCCTGGAGTTCTTTCAGACATGAACAATTATGGGTCAGAGATTGACTGTGGGATGGCAACCCCATCCCTCACTTGATGTCCTGTCTTCCTGCTGGAGGAGGGCTCTATAAGTTCCCTCTCCCTTCTGTTGGGTATTTCAACTAAGGTCCCTCCCTTTGAGTCCTGAGAATCTCTCACCTCCCAGGTCTCTGGTGCAGTTTGGAAGGTTCCCCCAACCTCCTACCTCCCGAGGTTGCCTGTTTCCATTCTTTCTGCTGGCCCTAAGGGCTTCAGTCCATTTCCCTCACCCAATACCAGATCAGGTTCCCCTCCCCCAAGCCCCTGTCCACTTTCCCTCTCAGGTCCCTCTCTCCCTCTCCACTTGTGATTGCTTTCTTCTCCCTCCCAAGTGGGACTGAGGTGTCCTCACTTGGGTCCTTCAGCTTGTTGACCATATATCCATGAAGAAAATGTAGAAATGTCCTTTCCTTACATATAAGAGGAACAGAAGATGTTTCTAGGAATGAGAGCTAATCTCCCACCTTTCCGTGACTCTTGTCTAAGCCACACTGGCAGGAAATTGGTGAGCTATAACTCAGACCTCCAAGTCCATTTCCTGCAAAAGGTACTTTCCACATCTCTTCTTCGTGTTCTGTTTGCATTCCTGCCTCCCCGTGTATCCCATATCCCTAAGACAGAGAATCTAGTCTGCTACTCTGTCCCCGTACAGCATCTTGCTTTTCACCAGTACTTGTCAAGTTAATTAGATAGGTCTTGTCCTATATTTTCAGAATAGGTGAGGGAGCTGATTTGTCCCCTTAAGCTTTCAGCACACAGAATTATTCCAAGACCCACAAAATGCATTCCTAATTCATATATTCTTGGCCAATGGATCCGAGGATCATCATTGATTGAAACGTCCAGCCGAATACCATGATAAGTAAACCCACAGACGTGCTGTCCCCAAGCCTTAGCTGGTGCTTCCTGAGACCCTTTCCTTTAATGTCATTCCCTGTCATTCCCAACCTATGATAAACACCCAAGTCCATTCTCCAGCCGGTTTCTAGGCTTCCAGGGTGTCTCTCTCAGTTTTGTGAATGACCCCAGTTAAAAGCCTCTGGACTTCATCCCATCATGCCTGAGCTTCTTCTAAGATATGTGCTGAAGTTCATGCCTGTATCCCCCATGAGCTCTAGGCATCTATGGAGGAGGAGAGGAAATCAGAATCCTTACACACCCTAACTGGAGACTCAGAGACCACCCATAGACAGACAGGTCATTGCCTGCCCTGAACTCACAGCTGTGTTTCTCTCTAGGCACTGTCTTTAGTTGATGGGAATGGCTTCAGCAATGGTTATCCCTCCAACCTGAAAAGGAAATCAGTGCAGGACAAGGGATGAAAGACTCCTTTGACTCAGAATTCTTTAAAGGGTCTCCCAGACAAGAACCTCCAAGGGAA
The DNA here is from genome assembly GCF_978045245.1 of Mus caroli. NCBI lineage: Eukaryota > Metazoa > Chordata > Mammalia > Rodentia > Muridae > Mus > Mus caroli. Next base: position 10,625,234 of record NW_028227274.1, on the reverse strand, counting down.
GAGCTGAACCCTCTGTCATAGGCCCACTCATTCCTCAGCCAAGTCCTCCCCCGATCTGTGTGTGTGTGTGTGTGTGTGTGTGTGTGTGTGTGTGTGTGTGTACTTCACTGAGTAGCCACCCTAGTGTGCCTCTGAACATTAGTCTCAGAGATTGAAACTGTTTCATTTAACACCTATCCTTGTCAGGCAACAGCAATTATGATAGCAAATAAGCCCTTTATAAGGAACAGCTGAAGTTCTGAGATTCTGAGGTGTAAACACAACAGCCCGAACTTGTTTGAACTGTCCCCTCTATCTGCGCTGTGCTCAGTGCCTCCACCAGCAGGTATTTCCAAATACTCAGATAGCTAAATGAACATGGTGTAGGAGACCTGGCAGAGTGTTTAGGTCTTTACAGACATACACATTGCCAGCACTAGTTTCTTTCCTGCATGCTTGACTTTACTCTAAGAGAGGGTCTGTATAAATAAATACAAGGGCTCTTTGAGTTGAAAATGGTACTTTTCCTTCAATGTCCCCTCTCTTCAGGGCAGGGATCACCTGTTGTTCAGATGTACAGAACTCACTTAGCAAGATATTCTGCTGTCTTCCTCTGCAACCATAATCACCCCCTCCAAGGCACTGTGTCTATAGAATGCATACCAAGCTTGAGTAAGTCTTTCTGGCTGTGTCACCTCCTGATGGCCCTTTTTTTCCCCTAGAACAGGACCCTTGTCCTACTCTTTTTCAGAGAGGGAGAACCAGTTTCCAAACCTGGGTTTTGTATTCTATGCCATGCTTTCCTATAGCATGAAGGATGTTGCTAACTTATTGGCTTGGTATGATGTAGTTTCTTCAGTTCTTTGGTGTGGAGGACTAACATCTTTAGTGATGCTCTGCCAACTTCTACTACTCCATGATCTGCCAGGTCTAAGGCAGTTCTACCTACAAGAAAACGCTATGTGGCTCTCTAACAAAGATATATACACCCTCTCTGCCAGCTAATGATGCAGTCCAGAGATTGAAGAACACCAAATAACCTCCAAAGCAGAGGCTCAGAGTGTTGACCCCAGAGGGGACAACAGCATGTGTTTTGCTGCTATGTTTATTCAAAACAACTTCCTGTTAATGTGGTTCCTGCACCACCTGAATGAAAGAGCAGAACTCCTATGGCATATTTCATCTGTTCCTTATTGCATCTGCCTCCAAAATGAACCATCCTCCTGTCTTAATGAAAACGCTACTCAATTACTATGATTTTATTAACAAGACAAGTGTAGCTATTTAGTGTGTAACAATGCAAGAGTTATAACACCAAGGGGATTGTCAGATGCTAATTCCAAATTCAAAACGCAAAGCAAATTTTTATTAGCCTTTTCCCTGCAAAGGATACTTCAGCTCTGTGCTGCAATAATATTTGGATTTGATGCTTGCTTTATTAAAGTCTGAAAGTTTTCCATCATAGCCAGAACATTATAAGTGCTTGAGGAATTTCACCATTCAAAATAGTTCAAACCATGCCTTTATCTTTTTGTTTGTTTGTTTGTTTGTTTGTTTTCATGAAGTCAATAGAACCAAGCATGTACAATGTGCCCAAGTCACCTTTTGTTTCTCCAATTGAATTGTAATGTCACATCATTTAGACTAAGGCCCTTTAAACCTATTGCAGGTTCCCATGGATGGGTTAAGCTTGAGCCTAGAGCACAGAGAAGTAGTTTTTAATTAAATTTGGGGATGGAATTGTAAACGTAACTACAATAGGTTTTTAAATAGCTAAATACAATCTAAACTATCAAAATGGAAGTTTCCCTGTCTATGAAAATGCCTTTGAATATACTTAATCAGAGAATCCATAAGGACACAGTAAAGGGACATTTGTCCAAAGATATTAGGAAGAAGTGGTTGAAGATTAACGAAGACACTTCCTCTTTATACCCTGGTGAATTTTGATGTACTTAGTATACAAGTTATGGAAAGTAAACTCAATTCAATATTATAAAAGTCCTTAATAACATGTGTAGAGCCATATTCTAGGAATGAGGTGATATAACAAAAGATTAAAAACATCTACAATAGACCTTATGGAAGTTGTACTGGCTAGTTTTGTGTCAACTTGACACAGCTGGAGTTATCACAGAAAAAGGAGCTTCACTTGAGGAAATGCCTCCATGAGATCCAACTGTAAGGCATTTTTCTCAATTAGAGATCAAGGGGGAAAGGCCCCTTGTGAGTGGGACCATCTCTGTGCTCATAATCTTGGTTCTATAATAGAGCAGGCTGAGCAAGCCAGGGAAAGCAAGACAGTAAGGAACATCCCTCCATGGCCTCTGCATCAGCTCCTGCTTCCTGACCTGCTTGAGTTCCAGTCTTGACTTCCTTGGTGATGAACAGCAGTATGGAAGTGTAAGCCGAATAAACCCTTTCCTCCCCAACTTGCTTTTTGGTCATGATGTTTGTGCAGGAATAAAAACCCTGACTAAGACAAATTGGTACCAGAAGTGGGGTATTCCTGTGACAACCTGACCATGGGGAGGACTGTGGAAGGACTTTGGAACTTTGGGCTTGAAGATCCATTCATTGTTAAGAGTTCTGTCAGATGTTGTGAAGGAGCTTGGAAAATAATGTTGAGAACAGTGCAGAAGATGGAGACCTGGCTTGTGAAATTTCAGAGGGAAGATAAAAAACTTTTTTCAGGGCCATTGCTATTTTGATTGGGAAGATCCTGTGGTTCTGGTTAGCTGGGGCTGAAGAATCAGCTGTGATTAACAAGATACCAGAACTACTAAAGTGAAACTTTTGCATTACTGGGACTATTGATGCTGGTTAGCTGGAGCTAAGAAATTAGCAGTGATTAAGAAGAGACCAGCATCATTGAGGTGACATCTTCTGGGAAGTGTTTTCTGAGAGCACAGAGGCTGTGTTCCAGAGATAGCCAAGGTTGTACTCCTGCTGCAGCGGGACTTGGTAATGTGTAAGGGTCACCTAGGTGGTACTGGTTTTGAAGGAATGAAGGGGTCACGAAGAGCAGCTGAGGCTTGGCACTGTGAGAGGCCATGGAAGGCCATTGGTGAAGGTGCAGCCTCAGTTGCAATTGACAGCCCAGGACTGAAGGGGTCATGCAGTGTTTTGGAGATGCCAGTACCATGAGATGACCACCAAGAGCAGCAGCAGTGGAGTACAGGCATCTGGAGCCTAGAGGACGACACGTGTGCTACAAAGGGCATGGCTGGAGAAGTGACCCAAGCCCTTGGAGGAGCCCAGAAGAACGTGAGTTGGTTCCCAGACATTGGATGGTTAGAGATTGATTTTTGCTTTTGATTGTGACTGTGCCCTCATATTTTCCCTCTTGAAGGAAGAAACTATTTTATTGGAGCCCAGAGTTAAGAGACTTTTAATTGTAAAAAGACTTTGGATTTTAAAAGATATTGGACATTTTAAAGGGATTGACTTTTAATATGTAAAGACTGTGGGACTTTTAAAGTTGTTTAGATCTTGGGGATGAATAAGAAATTAAGGGTTGAGGCTTACTAGTGATGTGTTTGTGCGTCAAGTTGACAAGGGGTCAATTGTACTGGCTAGTTTTGTGTCAACTTGACACAGCTGGAGTTATCACAGAAAAAGGAGCTTCACTTGAGGAAATGTCTCCATGAGATCCAACTGTAAGGCATTTTTCTCAATTAGTGTTCAAGGGGAAAAGGCCCCTTGTGGGTGGGACCATCTCCGGGCTGGTAATCTTGGTTCTATAAGAGAGCAGGCTGAGCAAGCCAGGGAAAGCAAGCCAGTAAAGAATATCCCTCCATGGCCTCTGCATCAGCTCCTGCTTCCTGACCTTCTTGAGTTCCAGTCCTGACTTCCTTGGTGATGAACAGCAGTATGGAAGTGTAAGCTGAATAAACCCTTTCCTCCCCAACTTGCTTTTTGGTCATGATGTTTGTGCAGGAATAGAAACCCTGACTAAGACAGAAGTTATAATTAAAATTGGAACCATGGTCATAAGTAACTACAGTTGTACATCATAGTGTCTAAAAAGGAAACCAACATCCATCTTAACTAGATTTTGTTATATGTTTATCTGAAAATCAGTCTGGAGGCCAGAGAGACAGTTCAGCAGGTGAAGGAAGCTGCCACACTTGATAACCAGGGATACAAATGGCAGAATGAAAGAATCCATTTCTCCAAGCTGTCTTCTCACCTCTGAGTGTGTGTCATGGCATGTGTGCACACAAATAAATAAGAAGAAGTATAATTTTAAGAAGGTTAAGAGTCAACCTGAGCACTGTGGCGCTTATGAATATTAGGGTTTGGTAGATTAAGCAGTAAAACACCCTGATCTGCTTGCTTCCCACAAATCTTAGCAGCAATAGAACATAGAAATAAATAATTGTTGTAAGGAAATTAAGAAGTGATTTTGCTCTCTGGGAGAGTGGCAGAAGCAGTCTGAGGAGGGGTGATATGTGATTTGGCCTTGGAGGACTTAGCAAAGAGTAGTTAGCACTGTAAGGAGAGTCTTCAAGCCTCAGATAGCTGCATAAAAACACAGTCCTTACAAAAACAAACAAACATACAAACAAAAAAACAGTCCTGACTGTTTCTTTTCTCCTTACCAACTAAGGAGATGGTTCAGTTGGTAAAGTGCTTGCTGCTAAATTGCAAGAACCTGAGTTTAGATTCTCACCTCCATATAAGATGCCCCCCCACCACACACACTTAAAAACCTTACCTTCTCTGTGTGAATCCTAGATAAAAAAAAAAAAAAAAAAAAACAAGACGTAAAGCCAACATTACTGCTCTACAGACACACACACACACACACACACACACAAACCTTACCTTCTCTGTGTGAATCCTAGATAAAAAAACTAAGACGCAAATCCAACGTTACTGCTCTGCTTTGGCTTCCCCACTTGTGACCTGTGTGTGCTGTGTCCTCTCACTGTAGCAGGCTGGAATAACCTTGGGCACTCTGGATTGGAGCCCCAAGACCTAGATTTTCAGGACATCCTAGATATTTCAGTTTTCTCTAGGTGATATTTAAAGCCATCTTGGCCTCTCTGTCCAGCTCATTCTCTATCCTAATCCCTGACTTAAATTCTTGTCATTCCTTCCTGAGTGCTGATGTCCCCTTTGAACACCTTTCTTCTGTAACTGGTGGGATTTATTAAGCTTGTGGTTAGCACCACACATGGCTTTGATGGAGGAGCAGAGTAAGCTTGTAAATTCTTGAAGACAGAGGGCTTTCCTATTTAACACCCATGCAAGGTTCCTTCCTCTCTTGCCTGACAAAGGTTTTTAAATTAACGGATTAAACTCCACTGTTGAACAGGATTGATTAATCAAGGCAACTCAGAAAAGATGTGTTTCATCAGATGGGCTTAGTACACGCTGAACAGTTATTCGAATGATAATGAGCAACATAAGAATATTTTAGGGTCTATCAAGTTATTTTGGCTCACCCACAAGGTCAAAGCTCGCCATAAAGTTGATTGATGCGTTCTGCCTTTGGCTAAGCGGACGGCCCTCATCTCACACTGCAGTTTATGGGTCCCGACCCCACATTCCACAGATGACCTGGAAGGGTTCTGTTTCTGGGAGCCAACTCTGATAAGCCACCTGAGAACACTACTTGGAGACAGGCAGGCGAGTAGAGGGGTGCTCATGAGCCAGCTGGCGCAACCCGGTGCCTTCTGCAAACTTCCCCAGATTCAATCATGGTGTGTTTGACAGACAACAGCACTAATCTCTTCAGGAACACCCAGAACACAGAGTCATCTGCTCTTCTAGGCTGGATTTTGCAGAAAATGGGAGATGGCACCCAACCTCCTCTGGCGTGCCAAGCGTGTGACTGGTCTATGTGATACCCAGGCAGCTGGCACACTCTGGCACTCAATGGGACCACCGCAGAAGCTGGTGAATGGTACTCCGGCTCTCTGGGGTGGGGGTGCAATCTGCATTACAATATGTGCTCTGAGGCTGTGGGGAAGGCTCTTACTGTAGCCCAACACTTTGTACAAGATGCTACTGGGCACCGAAACCAGTATCACTAAGATTTGTGGTTTTGCCTCCGCCCATAGGTCTGAAGTCCAGAAGCCTGCCTGAAGTGGGGAGGACAATCCTCAGCACAGAATGGGAAAGTCAGGCACCTCCTTCCTCTAAGGGAGGTACCCTAATGTGTCCAAGGAGTTGCATGCCCCATTTGTAAAAATGGAAGACACCTTGCTAATTGACAGACCCGTGAATGGTGTGGCACTTTAAATTACCTTGGCATTAATTGCCTGGACAGGTTGTTCACTCAAATTGCCCTGGCTCGCTAATAACCTGAATGGGCTGGTGTTTTAAATGACCATGGCACTAATGGCCCAGGCTGGCTGCTATTTCATATCGTCCTGGCACTAATGGCCTGGAAAGGGGGCTTGCTTTGCAGATTAACGAGTGTCCTCCAAATGGCAAAGGATTATGGAAAAAGAAAAGAAAAACAAGCATTTGAAAGGGAAATAAGAAAGATGTTCTCGTTCTCTCTCTCTCTCTCTCTCTCTCTCTCTCTCTCTCTCTCTCTCTCAGTATCAGGTACTCTGGGAGCAGGTCGAGTGCATACCTTCTCTGCGGGCCACCTCTTGTTTCCTCTTCTCCACTCCTCCTCAGCCACCAAGGGCTTTGTTTCACTTTTTTCCTTTTTGTTTTTAGTTTAAAAATTAGACCCAATTCACTGAAGAGGAAACAATGCCTTCTTTGGTCCAGTCATTATGTGTTTTAGTTTTTGATCATCCCTACCCACCCTCCATTCTCATGTACCTCCAAGTCATTTGTGGACTGATCAATTTATTGACTAATCATGAGGCACTGATCAATTTATTTATCATCTTCCATACACAAGAGGCCCGTTGAGTCCTTGGGGCAGGGAGAAGAAGACATAGACTTAGGCCCGACCTGCAAGATCTCCCACTTCAGTCCTCCCAAGTGGAGTCATTCACAGATAACCGCACAGCACCTTGGATGCCTATGAGCATCTATGGGGAGGGTGGCCTGGAGATCTCTACAGGCGAGGTGAGCCATGAGGAGATGAGACAGTGAGTGTCTCCAGGCAAGGTGTGGGGAGGGGAAGGTCCTGCAGAAAAAGAACCTGCACAGAGGTAGAAGCGAGGAAAACACAAAGCTACAATGTAGCTCACAGCTCACGGGAGAGGTGCAGAGAGGCAAGGCCAGAAAGAAGCTGGAGCTGGATAGCGGCAGGTGATGCCTGGGGAAGGGAGAGATCTGAGAAGTGCTTCTGAAATCAAGCCTCCAGGACCTGAGGACTCACTGCACATGGGATTAGAGAGTGAGAAACTGGTTGCTTCAGGCTGGTGGTCAGCTGCTGCTACACATTGCAGAGACAAGCTGTTCACAAGGGGAAGGGTTAGAGGACGGTGGGATGCCAGGATGTGACCATTGCGAAAGTCAGAGGTTTCTGTGCTCACTTCTGCAGTTACAGCTCATTTGCCCACTGCTCATAGATACATGGAGCAAACACAGCTTCAGGGGCTCTCTGAACCTACAGTGGGGCTCAGGGATGCATGGGAGATAGCATTTATTTGGGACTTGGGGGGTTCCTGGTTTTTGTTTGTCTGTGTTATTAGAATAATGAAAGAGAAGCAGTTTTGAAAGGCGATAGAGTAGCCATACAAAGTTAACTGGTTTGGGACAACTGGTTCGTTCCTATCACTGGGTTTTGACAAGTAAAGCAGAAACCAAGAACTGTCTCTGTTTCTCCCAGTTACCCTGACCCCTGCCCCACGTTTGTAGGGCTGAGTAAATTAAGAAAGTGAATGAATTCTAAAAACCAAATAACTTTCATTGAGTTAACTGATTTCAATTGAATACTGATTGAGAACCTAGCATTGGTGAAGCCCCATGGGAGATGCTTAAGGGTCTGAAAATATGCAGAACTATGATCCTTGCTGCCAAGGACCCTAATGTCACAAGCCAGGTTACAGTCACTAGACAGTCTCTTTATAGGTTCCCTGACTTGAGATTTGGTCTCAATGGCCAGAGTTTCCAAACTACACACAAACAGTTTGAAGCAAAGGTGGCAGCTTTGAAAGGGAAACTCGCTGTTCTGTCAAACCCTCAGTAGGCACCATGTTTGCTAAATATAGGGCACCTTGCTGGGCACAGTCGGGCGTCTAAGATACTGAGACATGAACCTTGACCTCCAAGGTTTTACCTGTGAACATCCAAAACCCCTTGATGTCTGAGGAAGGGCATAGCAGCTTCGGTCTTTTTGTTAAAAAACACTGTCCTGGGCTGTCTTTTATCTTAAATAATGCAATTTAACAAAGACTTAAGACAGAGCTTGGACCAGAAAGGAGCCTGGAACTCCCATGATCTCACACTCATAGATAAACAGAAGACCCAGAGGGACTGAATGGGGTTGGAGAGAGGGTTGCCTAAAGCCACACAGTTGGTTGCAAATCCTCAACTAAGCCTTAGGCCAGCCTTTTTCTTCCCACCTGTGCTTGTTCATGTGACCTGTCTGTGGTATCACCAGATGGATCAAAGTTAAGGCAAAGTTTAAAAGCAAACAGAGAGAATGTAGAATATCACAAGGACATGCTGAGAAAAGGCACAGCCTGGCCTTTCTTCAGGAAAGGAGATCCATCTCTCTCTCACCAGGAACTTCTTGGTCAGATGTATTTTTAAGTCACCCATCCCGCACCCACAGCTACCCCAAATTGTCCAGTGGATCGTTTTCCTTGTAACATCTTCAGGGTGCTTAGCCTTGCCTCTGTGTTTTGCCTTTTTTGCCTTGTTTCACATTGCAGACCACTTCCATCTCCTTCAAGAAGCCTTCCCCTGTAGCCGGCAGCAGTGCAGTTAAAATGAGGAGCCTATTACAATAGCTGAGTAACTTTTCTGCTGTTGCCCCCATAGGCCTGCATCACAATTCAGTATCGGTGCTCTTCTTCCATCCAAAAGGATTCAGTGGAAGATCCTTCCAAAACAAACCAACCAACAAACAAAACACCGACACCATGCTGCGGGCTGCGGGCCTCTCCTGCTGCCCGGGGTAAGTCTCATCCAGCAGATGCATACTTCAAGTGTTACCCGCCCACAGTTAGCATCCACCTTGATTACCACATGGGTGGCTATGGTTTCGGAGTGCTTGCATTCGACTTGTTTTTCTTACTAACTGTCCCAGAGCATCTAGTGGCAATGCAAACATTCCCAAGAGATGCTGGGAAATACTTAACTTACAGGGAAATTCTTGACATAAACAGGACAAGATAAATGGAAGTGGAGACAGCTAGGATGTAAAGTAAGAAAGACCTTTTAATCAAGGACACGTGGAGAGGGAAAGGGAACTTCAAGGTAGTTTTGCTTCGTGACTTAAAATTTAAAAGTTGCACAAGAGTACTTACTTGAGATAGAAAAGGCATGAATTGTACACATGAGGACAGAGAAAAACAAACAAGCAAGCATTCTGATTGGGACCAAAAGGCTGGTCTAGAGTACTCTGGGCTTATTTCGTGAGTCATGCTGTATTAAGGGTACATGTGTGTTGTGCATTAGAAAATACTCTCGAGGGACTGAACCCACACACTTGCCCCAAGAGCATCAGAGAGGGCTTCATCACCATTTTACAGATAACATAACTGAGGCTCAGCATGGAAGACCCTTCCTTCTGGTTCAGTGTTGTTGACCTGATCCTAGACCACCGTTTTCCTCTGTGAATGCACATAGCCATCTAGGACTATCTTCTGCATTCTGATGGACTCTGTCATTTTTCTCAAGTGTTTTATCTCCAAAACTAAGTGGAAGCTATGAGATAAAATCTTTTGTATCCCCAGTATAAGTGAAGAAAACATGAGCAAAAATCGTGTTGTATTCAGAGGGCAGCAATACATGCAAGGAATAAAAAGCAACGGGACAGAAACACATGTCAGCAAACAGTCCGGCCAGCTTGGAATTCGGACCTCTTGGCTTGATTTGAAAGTATCTTTACGTCTTATGTAAGCAATTCAACTGCGTTGTAAAATAATCAGTTCTCTGGGATATACAGAAAGGCATGCTCCATTGAACTTCCCATATGTGGAACTTGGAACACCTTCCTCTAAGCAGAAAGGAGTGCTGTGGAAATACACTACGCAGAAATGACGATGGCTGCATGGAAACCATTGAGAAGTCAGGCATTGCCTATCCACTGTCTTCCCCAGTTGGCTTTGGGTTATTAGGGAAGTGATTTTAGAACTTTCAAAAGAAAACTTTACAGTGTTCCTTGGTGTTGGGTTCTGTAAGTCCCCTGAGTGACTTCTGCAAGATCAAATTAGCTTTTGTGATAAATATTACCATGAAACCAATAATTAGCGTCTAATGATCCTGCATTTCTCATTGGCTGTGAAGCCATAAATAGATTTGGCTCCTTGGCAAACTCTTCTTGACACAAATACCTGAGATAAGATTTAAAAAAAAAAAAAAACAAAAAACCTCCTGGTGCCTCAGGCCATAGAAACTTGGCAACAACATTATATGCTTCCTCTCCGGGGTGAGTGGCAATTCATACTAATATTTTAACTCTCTCCAAAATTGAGAGTATAGCATTGCTGGTCAAGCTAGTGAAGGAAGTGTTTTCTGACTTAACCCCAAGGAAAAACAAGATTATTTGATTTGCAAAATGCTACTTTTCTAAAATCTTTAGAAAAAAAGAAATCTGACCCCATGGTTAAGAATGAATACTATTCTAGAAAACTCAGGTTCAAATCCCAGTACCCAACAGGGTTCCTTATAATCTGTAATTCTAGTTACAGGGGATACCCTGCTTTGTGATACATGTACATACCCTCAGGCACACACACACTCACACACACACACACACACAAAATCAGTGAGCAAATCATTCAAATATAAGAAAGCAAAACCAATAAGCAGTAAGTCCTATAAAAACTGGGGAAAGACTTAATCTGATGAATTGGAATGTAAAGTAACATGAAAAAGTCTTGTAAAGATTTAATCGTTTATGTCTTTAAACAAATATTTATAGAACTGTGGTCATTTGAATGACAAGACCCACTAGGCTAATATATTCAAATGTTTGGTCCAGAGTTGGTAGAGCTATTTTGGGAGATTAGAAGATGTGGTCTTTGTGAAGTAGGTGTGGCCTTATCAGAGGAGGTGTATCACTGCAGGTATAATTTGAAGTTTGAAAAGCCCATGCCAATCCCCGTCTCTTGCTCTCTGCTTCCAACTGGCAGATAAGATGTAGACTCTCAGCTACATCTCTAGCACAGTGCCTGCCTGCCTGCTCCCATGCTCCCCCACCATGATGGTCATGAACTCACCCTCTGGAACTGGAGTCAAGCCTACAGTTAAATGCTTTCTTCTAGACTTCACCTTAGTCATGGTGTCTCTCAGCAATAGAAAAGTAAGCCATGAACATTCTTTACCCTATACAGTGGGCTCATTGCTAGTATATAAAACTGCACTAGTCTAGATGGAGCAGTCCCCAGTTTACCCACCCAACCCTGCTGTGGGTAAAAGAAAAGTCTAAAGAGGATGTGAGTTTACTAACAAAAGCATCTTCATGAATAATTAGAGAATTAAGATGAGATGCTAATTATGAATATGGTAGAGGTTGTGTTCAACCAGCAAAACCCAGTACCAGCAGGTATGTCTGCATCAATATCAATGAGAACTTCATAACTACTTAGGAAAGGACCATTCTGAGAACACAGCCAACTCACGCTTTGCTTACAAGAAGCAGGATTTTTCCAGTTGTTTGGTAATAGCTCATTCAAAATCTTGCCTACTGCTTTAATTTCTGACTGGGCTGTAATTAAAAGAGTAAAAGAAAAAATGCAGCAGGAACCTTGGAATCTCAAGCCCGTTTCTTATTTTTTGACATGTTCTTAGATTCTCTGAATCTCAGATTCTTTAGGAATTTGATTAAAAGTCTTACTTTGTGTCTCTTGAGTGAGTTTTGAGGGCTTCTGGGTATCCTGAAATGATTCACAGATGATGAACAGACCATAAGTGTACACACACATGCAAGTGTATGTACATGTGTACATGTGGCTATACATGTACATGAGTGCATGTGTGTTTGCAATTCCATGGATATGGAAGAGGGGATCAGGAGCAATGGTAGCTGTGTTTTCAATGGCGACCAACCTCTGCAGATAACAAAAGTAACAAACAGCCATATAAAACATTAACGCCCTTTATTCCACCTGTGCCCCAGGGACACTTGTCTATCACATGACTTTGCTCATAGTTTAATTTTATATGTATTGAAGTTCAGATTTAATTCTCAGAGAGTCATCCTGTTATTGACGGAGCCCATGTACCAAACGTTGCAAAAATGAATGCATTTGCACTAAGTAATGGTTTTATTTTCTACTGCCTGGAAGATTAAAATCTTAGGAGAGTATATAGGATAGCTTGGGATACAGATTCCCCTGTTCCTGCCTGTTACTTGGGTATTGACATATTGAAAATGGTCATGCAAACCTGGTCCAGTTCCTAGATGGAACTTGGCCATGAACTTCAACATAGTAATTTGGGAATATGTTTGAATTGATATTAATAAGATAATATTGAGATAGATTTCAGGGACATCTAAAGAAGGCTATCTTTGAGTGGAGTCTCTAACAATCCCTCTGTGGGAGGTGGAGAGGTGGAGAGGTGACATAGCCTAATCAGGATGATTCAGCAAACTAGTGCTCTGGGAGCAGGGGCTGGAGGAATGGCTCAGTGCACAGCTCTTGCCATAGCAGATAAAAACAACAACAACCACCTCAGAATCCACACAGAGACAGCTGAGTTAGCACTCTGCTGTAACACCAAAGCTCCTACAGCAAGATAGTGGAGATAGGAGACTAGGGCAAGCTCAACACAAGGATGTGATGCCTTGAAAGAAGAGCTGTCCCATCCATTTGTGTTCATTTAAATCTCCTCTCTGTGTGTCTGTTTCCATCTCTCACTGTGTCTGTCTCTGTCTCTCAGTCTGTCTGTGTCTGTCTGTCTGTCTGTCTGTCTGACTCAGTGTGTGTGTGTGTGTGTGAATGTATTTGTAAATATTCTCATGATTCCAGATTATAGCCTATCATTGTGGAAATGCCAAGGCAAGAGCTTCACTTAGCTTATGAAATCATATCCACAGTCAAGAGCAGAAAGAAAGTAGGAAGACTGTGCACCACCTTGCTTCCTCTATCTCTGTCTCTTCACTCTTAGACCAGTCAAGAGCTTCTGAATGGGGAATGATGTCACCCACAGTAGGATGGGTCTCAGCTTTCAAATAACTTGACTAAGACAATCTCCCACAGACACGCTCACAGGCCAATCTGACTTAGACAATCTCTCATCAAGACTCTTTTCCTACGTAATTCTAGGTTGTGACAAGTTGACATGAACCACCACAGAGCAGCACTGATTAAGAACACATCTTCTAAGAATTTGGAGAAATATGACTCAGAAATACATAGAACTGTTCGTTTTCATGAGCACAGGTTTCCACATATTTATGTTACGTAACTCCATTTGCAATGTACTAGTAACTGGTAATGCCAGGGTATACAATATCACTCCCAAGTCTCATGTCTTCTATGGATTTTAAACTCCTGAAGACAGGCTGGAGAGATGGCTCAGTGATTAAGAGCACTGACTGTTCTTCCAGAGGTCCTGAGTTCAAGTCCCAGAAACCACATGGTGGCTCACAACCATCTGTAATGGGATCTGATGCCCTCTTCTGCTGTGACTGAAGACAGCTACAGTGTACTCACATACAATAAATAAATAAATAAATAAATAAACAAATAAACAAACAAACTCCTGAAGACAATATCCAGAGCTTGCTTAATATTGCTGGGAAACTTTATATCTCAAAATTAAATATTACCAACCTCATAATTTTGTCCAAGTGTGCCCTGATTATAGACTTGGGGGAGGCGGTGATAACTCTGGTCAGAGGCAGGTCCAGGGGACCAGAGATGACTTTATGTACTACAGACACCATTCCCAAAGATTCATATCTTTTCTCTGTCTCCAAGGAGCTACTAGTAGGAAAATAATCAACTTTGGGGTTTTAGTCTCGTATAACAGTTATAATTATGGTATCTTAGATGTTTATTGAATAATTCAGCAAGTAGGTATTGATTGCCTATCACATGTCAAGTGCCAGGCAGAGCTTTAGATATTGAAAATACAGCAGTAGGCAGGCAGGTATTCCCTCTCCTTGTCATCCTGGGGAAAAACAGGCATTAAGTAATGAATCACAGAACAGCTATTTTAAGATAAAAGTGTGACAGAAGCTATAAGAGGAAATACAGAGTGGAGTCAGAAGGAAAGAGGTTCACATGGCTGATATAGTTGTTAACTGGAAGGAGCTACAATCCAGAAGTGGAGGGCACACCTGTGAGCTATTTTTCGCTTAGTTTGAAGTAGGTGAATTCACTTCTAGTCCCAACCTTTGGGATAGGAAGACACAGGCCTTTGATCCAGATCTTGAGATGTAAAGACATACCCTTAATCTGGGCCACAGCTTCCACTGGAAGCCTCTATAAGAGCATGGAGAAAGGGAATTTTCGTTCTTTGCTTACCCTACCGTTGCTAGCAAGTCAATTCCTTCACTGGCATTAGAGCCTACTTCTTTGGGCTTCCAAAATAGATGGAAAACCAACTGAGTCATCCCTCCTTCTGAAATGGATTCCTGGAGTTTCCAATCACAGTCAGCCATTGTTAGATTTGCTGGAATGCAGTCTGTAAGTCAATATATATATATATATATATATATATATATATATATATATATATATATATGACACAGAGAGAGAGAGATTCATTCTAAACATTCTGTTACTCTAAAGAACCCTGACTAATACAAGTCTAGTTGAGGAAGACTGGCAGAATCCAGGCATGGCTGACTTCTGTCTGGAATGACCTTAGTTTTTCAGAGGAGCTAGGGAGAGGCAGAACCCGGTAAGAGTAGGTGAGTCCCATCCCTCGAGGATATTTACATATGGAAAACCTTGCACCTATGCTGTCTTAATATCTAAGCCCTGTCAGTTTATTACTTGGGTTTCCCAAATAGGAAAAAAGAAAAAAGGAAAGCGGGGGGGGGGGGGGGAGGAAGGAGGGAGGGAGACAGAGACAGAGACAGAGACAGAGACAGAATGAAAACTCTAACAATTTCATGGTCAAAGTCTAAAACAGCTCAGAAGGTGTTCCAGTGTAAACCACATGTGTCCACATCTAGAAAAGGTGGTGAAGCCCTTGGGAAATTGACTTGTCTGCCTACCAAACTGAGCAATTCCTAGCCTTCTGAAAAGACTTCTTACTGGAAGAGAGTCAGACAAGCACATTGGTTTGTTTTGCTAAATCTTCCAGCATTTCAAGGGAACTTAGAGGAAAAGACAAATTAAAAATATAAAAACAATTGTTCTTAGTAAATGTTGACATCAGGACTCTTAAAGAACCATAAGTGATAAAGCATTTAAAAAGAAAGAGAGAGAGAGAGAGAGAGAGAGAGAGAGAGAGGAATCTCTCCCACTTTCTGAAGTGTTGGAAGAGGGTGCAGTGTGCCACGGCATTGCCAAGGCCGAAAGAGGTGGTGACTGGTGACCACAGCAGGTCTAGAAGCATGGGGACCTCTTGAGAGTAATGCCAAAGTCATTTGAAATCATCACCAGGGAAGATCTGGGCTCCTGGCAGACAGCAGACACCATTAGAAGGGGCCAGAGCAGATAAGGAAATAACTGATGGAGACCACCTGGCTCCTGGCACAAGCCACTCATCAGCAGAATGCAGTCTTTTGAAGACTTTAATAATTCCAGGGGTCTTGTGAGACACTGAATAACCTGCTCTAGTAAGTGGGGTGGGGCACAGATGCCAGGGAAACACAGGGAGCCAGAAGCTAAGAAAGTCAACAGTAATTTCTTTGGCAACCTCACAAGGCATCCTTGGGTCAGAATTGTGGAGTGATCAAGATTTTCCTTTCCCAAAAAGCTATTAAATAGGACTACTATTGGTGACAATAATTTGTTATGTCTCCAATGGGGACAAGAGAGAAGTTTGAAAACTTCAACACACACAATCTCTTTCTTTCTTTCTTTCTCTCTCTCTCTCTCTCTCTCTCTCTCTCTCTCTCTTTCTCTCACACACACACACAAAGTACATGTATACACATAGACATACATGATAAATGTGTGAGGTAATGAATATGCTTATTACCCTGACTGGATCATTAAATAATGTATACCCACATTAAAATATATGACTGTAGGAATATATGTATGTATATATGTATGTATATATATATATTCAATTATTTTGTGTCAATTTAAATGTTAAGAGACAAATTAATCAACATGCCCAAATTTTCATGTCTTCTTTTAGAAGATGTTGGGAAATTCTCTACCACAGAAGGGTAAGAAAGCCAAAAACAAGACAGAAACATGTCAATGTTCTAAAAATTTTGGTTGAGGGGGTGGGGAAAGGAGAGGGCACTGTGGAAGCCACCATCTGAAAAGTCAGACACCAAATTTAAAAAAAAAAAGTCAGGAATGTTCAAGAGACTATATTTCAACTAGCTCTGTAGATCTAGCAGAGAGACCAAATTGGGGAAGAAGGGCTGGTAGACAAAGGAGTGGCGGATCTGGATGCTCTTCAAGCTAACAGACCCGCAGGCACAGGGACAAGCCATCCCAAGGTGTGAGGGGACCAGCAGACAGCAGGTGCCAACTTGGCTGCACACAGATCCCCGCAGAGACCTGAGAGGCAAATAGGACCAGATTGCTACAGAAAGGCTTAAAGAAATAGTGCAATTATGTGGAGAGAAGAGAGACAGATTTTTAAAGACAGCTTTCCCAGAAAATAATAAATAAACTTTCCCCAGCAAAGCTCAGCTGAGAGTCTTTCAGAAGCAAACGGTGCCCAAGGCAGTATGAAGGGAGTCTGAGCCCCATTTCTGTCCCCACAGAAGTAAAATTTACTGCTCTGGAGATAAGAAGTTGCCCTCTGCACTGTCTGCCTGCATGGGGACAGGCACCAGGTCTCTTGGGTAAAAACCTGCTGTCTTCTGAGTGCTAGGCTCTCAACTGCAAGTACCAGAAGCAATCTGACCACGCTAAACACAAAGTTTTGTTTTTAAGATATTGGTAATTTTGCAGACACAGAGGCACCTAGAAAAGCAGAGCCCAACCAGGTCTGTTAGCAAGAAACCCTGCTGTTTCTACCACCATACCTGTTGTCGCAAGTACTACAATGACCTCCAAACTGCTGGCCATAGTGGACCCAGAAAACCCTAGCATCTTGCAATCCAGAAAGGTCCATCAAGGACCTGAGACTATGGAATGGGCAGGATTCTTGTCCCTTCAGGAAAACTGTGAGAAGCAGCTGCTGTTAGTGTGTTCAACTTCAATTGCAGAGACAGCTCAGTATCCCCAGAGGACCCAGAAGGTAGTGGATCCCCAGACCAAAAAGAGTGACAAGCATCCCACCACAGTGACACTCGGCCTCCTCTGTGACAGGAAAGGTCACTTCCATCTTGTCACTGGCTGTCATTACCCAGTTCTGTGCCCCTCCTCCCTCCTATTTGCCCATGATATTTAGTGCTTTTTCTTAACCATCTCTGCAGTTTGGAGTGAGCTCTTGGTGGCAGCTGAGCAAGGCTCCCTCTGTTGCCAGGAGGATGCAGGGGAGGGTCAGGGAGGAAAGCTGTCTCTCCTCTATACCCAGGAGGGCCCATGGCTTCTGCCCTCCCTAGCTTGAAGGGGAGGAAGCAGGCCCCATGAACATTCCCCAAAGTACACCTGTCCATCTGTTCCACTTGGATGTAATGGGGGTGTTCTTATTTTTTTCTTTCTTTAATCATTTGCTACATTTTACTGGTAGCTTCCACGCTGTTTAAGCAGGTAATTGTCTAGTCCTTAAAAACCCTGGCACGATTTATTGGAGAGTCTGCTTGGCTTTTTGATGAGCGATCATAATAGCTGTGCTTGCTGGTGGCTCCTGTTTTTCATTTTAGATTTATCAAGGTCTGATTTAATTGCCATAAACAAGGAAAAACAAGATCAAATTAGCAGATGAAATCATAGGGTTTCAGAGCTGATCCATATTAATGAACTCTTACTTTTGTGATCTGGCTAATCATGACCCCAGACCTTGATAAAATTAGCCAAAAGAAAAACAAAACAAATGTTATCGGGATGCTGCAGTGTTTGCATGCTTTCAGGCAGGGAAGCCAGCAGATGCTAAGAGATGTTTCCTCACGGGGGTGGGGGGATGGGGGGGGTATGGAGGACCTAGGGCTCCCTGACCCCCACATTTGAACCTGTGTCACCCTCAGGACTAGCCCTGCCTGCTGGTCCTTCTTCTCTGACAATGCCAGCTTCCCACCCCAGCAAACACCCTAAGCAGCATCCCTTGGTTATGCTCTGGATCGAGAAATCAGACACAATATGAGGTCCTCCTCCCTGGGAATCGCGTCAGTCCTTTTAACAGGCTTGAAGCATTTTACATCCATAGGAAAACCACCTTTGAATTAGTGGTTTTGTTCTCTGAATTGGGCTTTATATTCGTTCTAATCAAATTCCCTCTCACTCAGATAAGCATTAAATGTGGATCACATCACAGGCAGACACTGGCAACTCCCAGCCCGCCTTTGTTATGGAAATGTTTTTGCCAGCCCCTGACTCTGGGAGGCTGCACATCGCCCAATACACCCTTTCCACCCCTGATTTGTGAGCTTAGAGGCCTGCTGGAGAGCCATCTTGTTCAGGGTGAGAATTTTATTTCTATAGAAACACATGTCGAATTTTTAAAGGAGCCAGAAGGCACCATTCCATGGGAAGGGCATGAGACTCAGGCCTGGAGCTTGAAGAAACATCTTCGCTGCTATCCCTTAGGGTGCCACTGGGGGACTCCAAAGAAGACACCCAACTTTCTTCACTTTCTCCACCTGTACAACGGAGGTAATAAAAATAGCTACCCCCTACAAAGCACACACTGGTGGTTACATACAGTAACGCAAAACTTCATAACAGCAAACCCACTCAAAGATTCCTGTTTTACTATATATGCTTAACCCTCATTTTATTATAATTTTTTAAAATTTTATTTATTTACATTTCAAATGTTAACCAACCCCTTTCCCACTTTCCCCTCTGCAAGTCCTCTATCCAGTCCCCCTTACCCTGCTTCTAGGAGGGTGCTCCCTCACCCACCTACCCGAGTGCTGACACACCCGTTAACACAAGTAGGACCACCACTAATATAACATTTTAAAATAAATGTTTAAATGCGTTTAAATGAATATTTATACTCTAGATGGATTCTTCCATGGAGGTTTTCAGTTTACTTCAACTATTTAGAATCATAATAAAGAACTTGGAAAAGCAAATCCCCAGAGCAGGGGAGATGGCTCAGCTGGTAAAAGCACTTGTCTCCCAAGCCTGGCCGCCTGAGTTTGATCTGACCCCCAGAAACCATAATCTTTAAGACCCAGGAAAGGAGCTGGATAGTGGCCTGTGTGCCTACAACCTCAACACTCCACCCACAATGGGAGCTTGAGACAAAGTGAACAGAATCTTGGCAGCTTGGTCTGAAGCACAGAAGCAGAAACAAGTGGGAGCCTAGGAACCTGCATTCCATAGCCTTCCAAGAAGGAATTGGTGCACAGAGAGGAAATACTGAACCACCCAGCAGGGCAAACTTTAAATTTTGTAACTCCATGTCCCATGTCAAAGGGCCTAGAAGGTTCCACCCTTTCTCTTTGCTGACCTGCAACACACTTCTCTCTCTTGGGCTAGTTAGACTCCTTGCATGTAAGCCTTCCTGGGATCTAATGACTCTGGCATCTCCAACATCTTTGGGTCACTGCTGCAATCCATGTTCCATTTTACTATTTCACATAGTAGCCTCTCAGGGCCTCAGTGGAACACACCTGACTTTGGTAACTATTCTTAACTTCAGAGAAAGATTTCTTTCTTTCTTTCTTTCTTTCTTTCTTTCTTTCTTTCTTTCTTTCTTTCTTTCTTTCTTTCTTTCTTTCTTCTTGTATCCTTCATAATGTTAAAGCCAGAACCACATGGCCAGGACTGCCAAGTCTGGCTGCTTACTTGGGATGGAGCCTGGCCCACTCCTTGGATTACATATATAACAGCTTTCCTTTGTGTTTTTTAGGGGCATCAAATCCTTTAGGTCTTTTCTTTTCACAAGTCCTAGGGTTAGCTGGATGGGGTCATGCCCTGCAGAGACCATTCACCGTGCTCCAATTTGCATCAAGTCATGCCCTACAGAGACCATTCGCCGTGCTCCCATTTATATCATGCCTCTCCTCACTTCAAGCACAAGCCTTGGCTCCAACATCAGATTTTCTGATGTTCTTTTTCTCTTTCATCTGTACAATTTGTATTTCTTTCTCTGGAGCTAGTGATTTGCCCTGGGTCAGGATTTTGTTCTCAATGTTCTTTGCTTGTAAGAGGCTTGTTTGTGTTGTTAATAAATGAATATTTATCTTAATAATTAAGCAAAACTAATACTCTGTCTTCCCAGAAAGGGAAATAGCAAGGGGCCCGAGGCTGCCAGTTCCGCTCTGGGGCTATCCACAGATTTTCCATCTTGAATTACTTGTACCCAACACGAACAGCAAAAGTTCCTCTCAGGAAGGCCTGGCAATGATTGCATTGCCTTGCTGGGCTCTGACATCTGCCTATTCTATCACACTATATAAGCTGTCACTGCTTTCTAGAGGCCAAGTGTCTCATCTTTAAAATTCTTTAAGATTAGAGCTTCTCAGAATAGTGAAATAATATACATCAGAACTGGGTAATGTCAATATTCCCTCCATTTTCCCCTCTGACTCCATGTTGGCCAGAAATGGTTTGCTTTGGCCTGGTGGCTGGAGTTTGCAATGCAGCTGTTTGGACTGAACATAGCATTTCTTCTTGTTTCATTTTTAATATCATAACTGAGTTAAGCTAATTAGGGTTGAAAGAAATTTTAGATACATAGATTGATCCATAGAAAGGCTTTTATCAGTTTGAAATTCCTATTGATTTGGGCTTCTGTAGTGCTTTTGTTTATAAAGCATTGGTGATGGCAGAGACATTAGCCATGGGCAGACCAGGAATCAGTTGAAGGTACTTTCAGAGTATGACCACAGAGGCCCATTTAGGCCAAGATAGGACCCCAATGAGTGAGTAGAAGTCAAAGTCAAGGAACTCCTTTGACAGGTGACAAGGTTAGAAGTAAACAGAAGAACAGGAAGTAAGTAATGGAAGATGGGTTTGTACTGGGTTTCCTTCTAGGGGGAAGGAGACATGGAAAGCTCTGTAGTTCTATAGCTCCCCACTTCTGCCTGCCTCTCACCTTGGCCCCCATAGTTAAATGAAGAAGCATATAAGGCAGAGGACACTGCCTGGGATCTCTTCAGGGCCCTGATAGAGATAGACAGGGACTGCAGCCCATCTGTTTTTATATCATTTCCAGTGAACAGACAGTAATGAGCAAAGGAAAGATTGCTAGGGTTACCCTCTATCTGTCACTGAGCCCTCATGCAGATGGCATGTCAGAATGATAAAAATTCCTCCACAGGAAAATCATCTTGACCTGAGGCTACATTCCAGTCCCCATGTCGTCAGTCACACCACGACTATGAGTTACCTTCCATGAAGACTCAACCTGCCTTTCTCCAAGGATCCTTTGACCATGCTGACCACATCTCTTCTTGTCCATCTGGATCAGTCACTAGACTACCATGTGTTCATTACTGGCCATTTCCTTTCGTCTGAAGATTTAGTTTTCCAGGAAAAATCACCCTGCTAAACTAAGACCTTCAGACTATCTTCAGAATGTAGCAAACTTATGGCTTCAAAATGGAACTCATGAGTAAAGGGATGAATTCCCAAAGAGCTGACAAGATTCAATTCTTACAAAGAAAGAGGAGGGAGGGGCTACAAGTATGAGGATCAATTTTCTGTGTTTGAAATAGCAACAAAACATAAAAAGAAAAAGAAAAAATACATTTTATGCTGAAAATATGGTTCAATATGCTGAATAGCTTTTTGTCAACCTGACACATGCTAGAATTATCTAAGAAGAGGGAACTCCAATTGAGAAAATGCATTTATAAGGTTGGCTTGGGCAAGCCTGTGAGGCATTTTCTTGATTGATGATTAACATAGGAAGGCCCATCAACCCATTGTGGTTGGTGCCATCTCTAGAGAGGTGGTCCTAAGATATGGAAGAAAACAAATTGGGCAAGCCTGTGAGGCATTTTCTTGATTGATGATTAACATAGGAAGGCCCATCAACCCATTGTGGTTGGTGCCATCTCTAGAGAGGTGGTCCTAAGATATGGAAGAAAACAAACTGAACATGCCATGAGGAGTGTCTTAGCTAAGGTTTTACTGCTGTGAACAGACACCATGACCAAGGCAACTCTTAAAAGTACAACATTTAATTGGGGCTGGCTTACAAGTTCAGAGGTTCAGCCCATTATCATCAAGGTGGGAGCATCCAGGCAGGCATGGTGCAGAAGAAGCTGAGAGTTCTACATCTTCATCTGAAGACTGCTAGAAGACTGGCTCCTAGGTGGTTAGGAGGAGGGGGGTCTTATTGCCCACTTCCACAGTGACACACTTCCTCCAACAAGGCCACACCTACTCCAACAAAGCTAAACCTTCTAATAGTGCCACTCCCTGGGCCAAGCATATTCAAACCATGGCAAGGAACAAGCCAGTAAGCAGCACTGCCCCACGTCTTCTCCATCAGCTCCTGCCTCCAGGTTCCTGCTTGAGAGCCTACCTGACTTCCTTCAGTGGTGGATTGTGACCTGAGAGTTTTAAGATGGAATAAATGTTTTCCTCCCCCATGTTGCTTTTGATTATGATGTTTAATCACAACAATAAAAACCTTTGCTAAGACAGTCAGTAAAGTACTTGCTATTCAAGTATGAGGCCCTACGTTCAATCCTCAGAGTCCACATTGGGACAAAAAAAACAGGTATGGTAGTGCGTGCTTGTAATATCAGGGTTGCAGAAGTATAGACAGGCATGTCTCTGGAGCTCTATGGTCAGTCAGCCTATGCAAAACAGTGGAGCCCCAGGCAAGTGGGAGAGTGTTTTACATGGCAATATGGACAACACATGAAGAAGACTCTCAAGGTTGTTCTCTGTCCCAGTAGATGTGCACCTGCACACATATGTGCACACATCCCCATACACACGTCTACCCACAAACAAACTAAATCATCTTTACAGGTCATGAATTATCTAGCAAATGAATGCAAACCATTTGAAATAAATAAAATAATACATAGATAACTCCACCTATCTGAACACCGAGCACCTGCTGATCCCTTGGGATGTGTTGGTCTCTTTGAACATCCTTTCAAAAGGACACAACTCACAACTTTGACATAATGGTCAGGTGATGATGAGATTATGCATAAATGGTACATGGACTGATGTACTGAAGAGACGGGGAGTGCGTGGTCCCTCTCTGAGCTGGTTGGTTCTAGAAGCATCTTTCTTTGCACTGTGCATAGCATATATGTGTTTATATAATGTGACATCTTGGAAATGGGACCTCATGAAATTGACTACTATCTCATTTATACCTGTATATAGCCCAAACATAACTTTTCACACTAGTTTTAATGCTTTGTGCATGAAATGAAGTTTTACAGAATAGAATTTTCCATTTATGACATCACAGAATGCCCCCGATGTCTTGGATTTTGGTGTATTTCAGATTCCCATGGAGTAAGCACCTACTGTACATTCTGGGGAGATATTTTGAGGAATATGTCACGTCTTTAAAGCATCTCTGCTTTTTAATAGTCTTCCCTGCTTTTATTTTAATTCTTCATATTCTAAATAAGAAGTGGCTTCTCTCAAAGTTCACTCCTTCCACAGATCTCTCTATGTGAGTAGCAGTTTCTTCTTAGACATTTTGATGACATTGGAAATTCAGAGAAGCCATACTAAAACAGAGAAGAAAGCAAAGTTAGACACCCCCAATTCCGGAGCTGGTATGATTAGTGGATGAGTCTGCTGATCTCTGCTGCCATCCCAAAGAAGACTCCAGGGGAACAAAGATCTAGTCCGTGATTATGTTCCAATTCTCCTGAGCCTGAAAAAGGCCATGAACAAATTAAAAAACAGTGGGGTCTCAGAACTTTTTTCCAGGGCTGGGAAGAGCATGGTTAGTAGAATGCCTTGCAAGCACAGGGCCACATGAAAGAAAGAAAGAAAGAAAGAAAGAAAGAAAGAAAGAAAGAAAGAAAGAAAGAAAGAAAGAAGAGAGGGAGGAAGGAAGGAAGGAAGGAAGGAAGACAGAAAAAAAGAAAAAAGAGAAAGAAAGAGAAAAGAAAGAAAGACACAGAGAGACAGAGAGAAAGAAATGAAGGAAGGGAGAGAGAAAGGAAAGCAAGAAAGCAAGCAAGAAGGAAGGAAGGGAGGAAAGAAAGAAAGAAAGAAAGAGAAAGAAAGAAAGAAAGAAAGAGAAACAGAGAAACAGAGACAGAAAGAGATGTAGGAAGGGAGAGAAAGGAATGAAAGAAAGAAAGAAAGAAAGAAAGAAAGAAAGAAAGAAAGAAAGAAAGAAAGAAAGAAAGAGAAAGAGAAAAGAGAAAAGAAAAGAAAAGAGAAAAGAAAAGAAAAGAAAAGAAAAGAAAAGAAAAGAAAAGAAAAGAAAAGAAAAGAAAAAGGAAAGGAAAGGAAAAGAAAGGAAAAGCAAAGCAAAGCCAAATGTGGTTGTGTAGATTTATAACCCCAGTGCTATGGAAGCCAAGGGAGGTACATCCCTCTCTGTGGCTCACTGGCCAGCCAGCTTGGCTGACTCAGTGAATTCCAGGCCAGTGAGAGACCCCATCTTTAAAAACAATTTTTTTAAAAAAATGTGGACTATGTCTGAATAACAACACCTGCATCCACCCACACATATATGTGCACCTGTACACACATGAACACACACGTGCAAAAGAACTGAAAGCAATGTCTTCTAAAGTCATTATTGGGGTTTTCACACCAAGAACTAAGAATGGAAGGAACCGAGAAACAGGCTGAGGTAGGTGGGAATTAGATGAGATTTGTTCAAGACAGATTTAAAACATTTTGCTCCCCCCCCCCCCCCCGAAACAACTTACTTTGTAATCATTGCCTTGGCATCTGGCCTCCTCTCATTTAACCTCATCTGCCTGACTTTAAATTCATGGAACAGATTTTCACTGCCCTGGATTCCGCGTAGTTGGCCGGCAGAGTGTTCTTGGATGTTACCAAAAAAAGGCATTTGATACTATTAATCATATTGCCATATGTAATAAATTGGCTGCCTATGGTACATCGCCTAAAATTGTCACATGGTTCCAATCAGAACTCTGCCAACTGAGCTTGGTTACTGGAAATTCTGATTCTGCAAGCCTGCCTCTGCTGGGTCCCACCATCCTGCGTGCACCACATGTTAATGGCTTGCTGGCTTGCCAGTTACACAAAGGCCGGTCCTTTCTAGGATACACATGTCTGAGTGTGCTGCTGGACACGAGCAAGGACCTGTTTGGGATCAAAATCACATCATAGCCATCCGCCTTTGACAGTCAGACAGGGACTTAAAGGCTGACCTCAACCATTGCTTAATTTGGGATTTTGCATCCTCTTGCAACCCAATTCTTTTCCACTGTCTGTGCCGTTCCCTATGAACTATTTCTGTATTAAATTAAGCAGTGTCCCTGTGCTCTGAGGTGAGCGTGGCAGCCTAGGCTCAGCCCAGGTGAGAATGTCTTCACCATCCCACTAGAGTTGCCAGGATGGATTTCACAACATGAGAAAGAGGAGGTGGGCTAGGACGGGAAGCCCTAAAGAGTGTGTTTGAGCATCTAATGCCATCCCCGCCCCTGACCTTAATAGGTTACATTTGCACGTGGATCGGTCAGCTGGGGTGGCTCTCCTTGTTTCTGCCTCTGCCCCAAAGCCTCCCAGGCAGGGTAATCAGACAGATCTGGGTAAAATAATAATGAGCTAACCCTTTCCCCCAAATCAGATTATTGTTTGGTTTGGTTTGGTTTGGAAACTGAAATGCACTTATGAAATGTTTTGGAATTTGATCCTGATTTATTTGAAATGGAAAGTCCTGGGTGCTTGGTTTAAACAACATTTTTTGTGAGCTCACAGCATGCCCCTCACGATAGGTTCACTGGCACCCATGTGACCATATGAACACACATGTTCCTTCTCTATGCGCACCTGAGCGTCCAGGCTCAGCAGCGACTAGATACTAAAATTCTGAAATACAGTGTTTGTCTCCATCCCAGCGACTCTAAAACAGGCCGCACAGGAAATCTCAGAGGCCCCTCCTCCATGGAAGAAAAGTTCTCTTCTGAAATTCGCAGCCTGATAGCTGCAGACCCAGGAGGCTAAGGCAGCTTGGGTAAGGTTCATATAAACACCCCTGACACCATCTGAAAGCCATAAATAAGGCCTCTGGGGGAAAGAAAAAGAAACTATGGCTCTCCTTTTTTCACACTACATTGGCATCTTTTATCTCCAGTAAGACACTGTTTGACAAAGTAGAGATCACTGTGGAGTCTGAGGAGGGAAATTAATAGGTGGTCTTAAAATAAAGGCTCTGAGAGAAAAAGAGCTGGTGGTTTGCACCCCACCCTGCACAACCACAACAAGAGTTCCAAAGTCCCTGTGCAAAGGGTCACGTCTGGGAGGTACAGGGAATGTGGAGACCCTGGGCTCTGTGGCGTTCTGACACCCTCCACATAGGTGCTATGGAGGAAACTGCAAGGTTGACCTTTGCTTCCCAGAAAAACAAATAATAAAAGTGAACTAAATGGCAAGTTCTGAAGAGAGTTGGAAGTTCCATGCACACCCCCTGAATGAGCAATGCCCCAGGGACACATAAAAATTCAGTAATACACCCACTGTGCAAATTTTCCCCTATTGACTACGGTGCAAAGTTCAAATCTAAATATTCATCACTCCTATATCCAAGCGCTTTGTTCCAGAATTCTGATTCGAAGAGGCCGAAAGACAGCATTTCTCAATTCACTGGTGTGTCTTGGACTAACAAGCAGTTTCCCCTTCAGAGACTAGACACACCCACATGGAAAGCAGCAAACTGGCCATTCAGTGATCCCATGTGTGAAGAACTCAAGGCTCTGCCAGCAGCACATTGTCCTCACAAAGCCAACACCAACACTCTGTGTGTGTGTGTATGTGTGTGTATGTGTGTATGTGTGTGTATATGTATGTGTGTATGTATGTGTGTATATATGTGTGTATGTGTGTGTATATGATGTGTGTGTGTATGTGTGTGTAGGTAAGTAGGCAGATCAGTGGGCAACTTCAAATGTCAGCTCTCACATGTTTTTTGTCTATTTTTTATTTTTTAAAGTTTTAATATGATTACATAACGTCCCTCTTACTTTTCCTCTCTGTACTCCCTGCTGTGCACCCTTCCCTGGCTCTCTCTCAAAGTCATGGCCTCTTTATTTCTTTAATTGTTGTTACACACACACACACACACACACACACATTTATATATATAACTAGCACACAAGCACAGTGTTTTCAGTCTGTGTGTAACGTTTTGAGCTGTCTCTTGTTACTTTTGTTTTGTTTTGTTTTGTTTCAAGACAGGGTTTCTCTGTACAGCCCTGGCTATCCTGGAACTCACTTTGTAGACCAAGCTGGGCTTGAACTCAGAAATCTGCCTGCCTCTCTATCTCTTGTTTCACCAACCCACGCACCTCCTCACTGGCTCATGACCATCTGGAAGGTCTCTGTCTCACCGGGGCTACAGATGCACATGTTCATGCTTACATGGGTAGTGAGGATTCAGACTCGGGCTCTCACACTTGTACTAAACCCACTGAGCTATCTTTTCAGCCCCAAGCCAATGGAATCTGTGGTAAAATTAGGAAAGGGGAGAAGAGATCTCTGTCCTCAACATTCCAAGCATTTAGTTTGAACACATCAAACGATGTTGAAAGCATTTAAAGGCATCAAATTGCCATGCTTCAATGTATGTCCTGTAAAGTTTTTTTTTTCCCTGAATTTGTTAAAGGTTTTTGTTTGTTTGTTTAGTTTTTACTGTTTTGGAGGCAGTAGTTTGTTGTTGTTGTTGTTGTTTTCTGATGTAGTTAGTGACTGTCTCAAGAAGTCAGTGGTATCCACAGCCAGTGAACTATCCTTGCTAAGGGGGCCATTGAAGGTGAATACTGTGTGGGAGAGAAAAGGTGTATGCATCATAAAGAAGAAAGTAACAGGCTACAAACAAAACCTAGCAAGACAAGGAAGCAGTCAGGGAATCTCCTTCAGGAGGAGGAGCCTCACGAGGGACATCAGTCTAGCATGGAGCTAGCTCTCAGCCTCCTCCTCCTAATTGTCCAGCAAAGGTTGCCAGGAAGCCAAAAGGAATAGCACATTTTCTGCTGACTCAAGTATCACTGAAGCAGGCCAGCTAAGAGGGTCACTCGCAGTGACCTCAGACCAAGCTGGGAGTGCCATCCATTTATTACAAGGTTGGACCAAACCACTGACTGCCAACAAAGAGCGCTCTGGCAAACCTTAATGCCAGAGGGTGGCATAATTACACACAGAGAAACCTCACAATAAGACAATGTTCAAGAAAAGTTCAAAGGAGATCCCAGGAAAGTAAGGTCAGAAAACGCTTCTGTGATGGTTAAATAGTAAATCGTGTATGGTCTGTGCTACCTAGCTCCCTCCCCCTCTGTGTGTGTGTGTGTGTAGTTGGCCTGAAAGTGAGATTTGTCCCGTGAGTAATGACTTCCCTACTCTGCAAACTCCACTGAGCAAATGTGCTACTTGACCTACTGTTGGGTGTTGTGTCCAGAGTAGGAGTATACAGATGGATGGATTGTCCCCATCATCAAGAAACATCTTTAACAGCCTCTAGAGATGTAGGAGAAGACTAAGGCACCTCTGAAAGCATCAGGAGCTGTTCTGTATGGTACCCAATGTCATCTTCACACAATTAGTTTCTTGCCTCCTCCAGGGCTTAATTACCTTGATATCTCTGTTACCTACCACATAGATGTATCTCAAAACATCTATACTATTAATACATATACTAACTAGCTCTTTAGCTGAGAGTTGTGTCCTCTTTAAAAGCTTTGTGTGTACTGGGCATGACAGCACAAACATCTAAAGCCAGCACTCAGGAGGTAGAGGCATAGGATCAAGGTTGAGGTTAACCTGATCTACAGAGTAAGTGCCAGGCCAGCAAACATTACACAGTGAGACTCTTTATCTTTTTGTGTGTGTGTAAAGCATTCAGTATGAATGCAGAACACTGCTTAACAAAGAATAGTTATGCCAGAGTTCACTGAAGCATTTTTTTCTAATGTGTTCCTTCTGACATATCCTTTACTTGCCCAATAATCTCACATCACTAGATTAACATAGCATCTAAATGTACAGTACACATATATTAATGTAGTAGGAGTTACAAATTTCATAAATAAATAATTCAAACTAGTCTTTGTACCACTTCCAAGCTTCCTAACCACTAACTACTCAGAAGCTGATTTATTGATTGATTGATTGATTGAACACTGTTGCTTTCTTCAGACACACCAGAAGAGGGCATTGGATCCCATTGCAGATGGTTGTGAGCCACCATGTGGTTGCTGGAAATTGAACTCAGGACCTCTGGAAGAGCAGTCAGTGCTCTTAACCACTGAACCATCTCTCCAGCCCCTCCTTCTATTAAGCTTATAAGTAACTAACTTATAAGACCGGAGCAGGCTTTGTGGTTATGAGCAAATGCTGTTCTTGTAGAGGACCCAGATTCGACTCCCAGCATGTACGTGGCAGTCCATGACCACCTGTCCCTTCAGTTCCAGAGTATCTGATGCCCTCTTCTGGTTTGGAGTAGAGGGTTTTCTGTTTTGTTTTTTAATAACCTGTTGCACACCTAAACTCAACCAGGCAGGTACTTATCTGTTTACACTTCATTCTCTTCAAGATCGCCAATTCCGTATCAAGTTTGCTGGCAGATCTATGAAAGACAGTCTTTATTTATTTTACCATGATTTGTCTTTCTAGCATTTCCTCTGACTCAGTCTTGGAATTTTATCTTATTGTCTATCTTTCTACAGAATTTTCTTTTCTTTGAGTCCTTACATAAAGTTTCCTGTGGCTACTCTAGCGCTCATTCTGTATCAGAATCAGGTTCTAATGACTGTTTTGCTTCCTTAGATTCTATCTTCCATGATCTTTAAAGGGCTTTGTAGTTTTTGTTTATATTGTTGTTTTTGCTGCTGTTGAAAGCAGGTCCTGGCACACTGGCCCTTTAACATGAGGATTTAACCCTGCTGTGCCTCTGGCTACAGTTGATGTTTTTAGTAGCTGGGACTCCAGAGACTCAAATTCTTTGAGTGCCATTGTTTTCTGTCTTAACTCGGACTCCTTAAGAACTCATCCCAGGGAGGCTACATTCCACAGATATCCCCACACCTGCTCTTCCTATGTTAGAGCACAGCTCTGTGGACTCCTAAGAACTCATCCCAGGGAGGCTACATTCCACAGATGGCTCCATGCCTGCTCTTCCTATGTTAGAGCACAGCTCTGTGGACTCCTAAGAACTCATCCCAGGGAGGCTACATTCCACAGATCGCTCCATGCCTGCTCTTCCTATGTTAGAGCACATCTCTGTGGAATCCTAAGAACTCATCCCAGGGAGGCTACATTCCACAGATCTCCCCATGCCTGCTCTTCCTATGTTAGAGCACAGCTCTGTGGCGCAAAGTATAGAAGGGAGTGTTCCATTGCCTTCTAACTTAAGCTCAACCAGGCAGTCAGGGAGTCCGTTTCCCTGGAACCTGTCTAGATACTGTTTATGAGACCACCTTGTGTCAGATGGGTACAACTTGAAAGTGCTGGGATGAGGGGAATGTCTTCCCTCATCTAAGATAAGGCATCTATAAAATCCCTTCCCTTAAAGACGTGGGAAAGTCCTGGAAAGTCTCCTGGGGATTTCCACAGTGATGACTCCTCTCCTCTTCCAAAACCACAGGGGAATCCTTCCCAGTCAAAAAGCCTAAGCACTGAAAAGGTCCTGGGGAGAACTGTTAGCCTCCCTCAAGCCTGCAATGCCCCTGGGTGTTGCACTGTGGGTCTGGTACACACTCAGCTCCTACAGCTCTTTACAGCTCTTCAGACATATCACCATAGCATACTTACTTTCTCAGCAAGCTGAACTTCAGGTGAGCAGAACTGAGACAGAAGTTTCTGAATGTGGATATACCTTCAGAGTGGCTTCTTAATGAGAAATAGGAATGTCACATTCTTCTTTGTCCATGTTTCCTATAGAAACAGTGGGAGTGATATTGTCTTAGTTAGGGTTTCCATTGCTATGAACAAACACCATGACCAAGGCAACTTTTATAAAGGAAAACCCTCAATTGGGGCTGGCTTACAGGTTCTGAGGTTCAGTCCATTATCGTCATGGTGGGAAGCAGGGCAGCATCCAGGCAGGCATGGTGCTAGAGATACTGAAGACAACCGGAAGACTCCACTCAGCTGGGAGGAGGGTCTCAAAGCCCACCCCCACAGTGACACATTTCCTCCAACAAGGCCACACCTACTCCAACAAGGCCATACCTCCTAATATCAACAAGGGCCACACATTTAAACACATGTTACGGGTATCAAACCTACTCAAACCATGACACTTTCCAAGCTCTTCACAAATCAGAACTTAACATGTAAGTAGTGAAGTGTTGTATTGAATAAATAAATGGTCAGACAAGCACAAGTAGACAATACATTTTCAAGTCAGCATCAATGGTTCATTTTTCTTTAATGATTACTGCTAAGACTAAAATACCAGTGCGACTGAGTTACAGGAAAATGTCTAAGATACAAACATGTAGCTGTACGACCAACGACACATAGAGCTGTGACAAACAATTTCTACATTATATATCTATATCTATATATCATCTATATCTATATCTATCTGGCTTCACACAGAGGATCAGTGTTGTGATTTAACTACAGTATGACTTCAACACTTAAGCCTATCTAGTCACAATACTCAATCGGCTCAGAATGCACACCATTTTCAAGTGGTTATACAGTACATTGCACACTGTAATTATTAGGCACTTACAAAAACTGTGGTCAGTGAGCCTGGAGAACTAGGACTCTCACTACAGTTGATGAAAGCAAACACCAAAGTATTCAATCACAAAAGTTTATATGAAAATCACAAATTTCTATATATATTGTTAGAGAACATCTGTACTATCCTAGTTTGTTTTCTGTACTGCCTAAGGATTTTACTACCCACAGTGGGCTGGAATCTCCTAAACCAATTGGCAATTAAGAAAATCTCCCACAGACAAGCCTACAGGCTAATTCAATGGATGGAATTGCTCAACTGAGGCTCTCTTTTCCCAAGTGCATAAAGTTAATAACCAGGATTAGCAAAATAGTAGATGTGGAATTTTAAATACTTTTATGACTAGTGTATTGGTATATCACTTCATAGCTGAATATTAAATAAAATAAATAATTTAAAATCATACTTGCTAAGTACTAAGTAAGTGGCAGGAGCAGTGATCCTTGAAAAAGATCAAACACCTTATGTACAGTGGTTAGTGGGGTACTTGTCACCACCTCCCTTTGTAGATACTTCAAAGAACCTATTAATATCAAATGGTACTGTTAGCTGAAGTGACCTACCAAACATATGTCATATTATATGATGAGATGGAGACCACCAAGCAAGCCCTGTCAAAGAAAACTACTTTGTAGTCCTTTGGTGATTGTTCACTTCAGGTGAGGATCTGAAATGAGGACTGAAATCTAAGAAAAGGCTTTGGTAGAAAAAGGAGTGGTGGTATGGCTTGCCTTTCTACAGACAGGGAGTTGTGACAGAGTGTGCCTTTAAAAAAAACCCACCCAACCCATGTAGAAGTTGAATCCTTCCATGCAAACAAGAATTCTTGATCAATGGCTCACACTTAAAATATGAAAGCTACTTAAATAACACGTGGCTACTTAAAGACAGAGTTGACTTACATTATGAAGTAAAATTCAAGACTGGCCTTGTCTCTGGGGCTCACTGACAACCCACAGCCCCGCTATTGCAAAGGAAGAGTCACTATCGACTCTGAAGGTTCTCCTGGGGCTCTGCTGAGCCACACTCTTCCTTTCCTGTATTTCAGTTTGCAACAAACATTTAAGAAGCCCAGCTAATGCATTTCTGCAGGGCCCAGGAGCCTCCATGACACATACATTTTGTAAGCAGTTTTTGCTTTTGACTTTGGGAGGCAAACGTCTTCCCAGAAAACGCTGGGACAGCTACCAGAAACTTTTGATTGTAGAGTTCTCCTGGCTCCTGAGCATTGCTTTGTTACAGTATCGTTTTGCTGGAGGTTGCTGTCTTCTTTAAAGTAGCCTTGATTGCCGGTGTGTTTTTGTTTATTCACCGTTCCTGCTTATTCTTACCCTTCTCTTTCAGAAAGTTTTGTCAGTTTCTTTTGCCAACTTGTTTTTCTTGAGCCCTTGAGTGAAAACTAGCTTTGTTCCATTTTCTTCTTCTCAACTGTGGTCTGGCCCCTCCCCTTTACTCTTCTGGCCCCTCCCCTTTACCCTTTCTTTAGGGTTCTGTGTTCCTCACTCTGTGGCTGCCATGGGATTCGAGGGGGAAATAGAAAATGGCACTTGTGCCCCCCCTCCCTTAGGTTATAACTGAAGAGAAGACCTGTGATGAGACATGTCATTAAGTTACTGGCAGTGGCTCTGGTATAGTGACAAGTTAAATGTAACACCGATTAGCTTCTCCAACTAGCCAGCTATTGCTGAGCTGAGGGCAGGGCCCAGGAAAATAGTGCATGGAAGAAGCTGGAAGTAACGGAAGGGAGGGCCCAAGGTGAGGTCAAAGAAGGGATAAGACATGAAAGGCCTGCAGAGAGAGGGAGGTAGAGGGGAGAGAGAAAATGAGATGCAAGGGAAAGAGATGCTTCGAAGTGACTAACTGGTCAACTTCCCTTGTCTGTCGGAGTCATAGGCATCTGTTCAACCTGTGCTCCTTGAGTTTCTGTCAGGGTGCTTATACCCTTTAATGGAAGGAGACAAATATAAGAATGGGGTTCACAAGAAGAACCAGAGAGCCAAATTCCATTGTCACTGAGCCTGGTGAGCTTAGGACTCTGTTCTCCTTCCTATACTTGAACCATAAGAAATATTCGAGTCTCTCTGGTTCTATGATGTAGGGCAGTGCTTCATAAACTGGGGTAGTAAGAGCAATAGCAGAGCCTGTCAGATCACTGTCTCTCCACACAGAGAATCTCTATATCTGCTTGTGTATCAGGCTCTGTGGTCAACTGATTACAATGTTGTGTTTGCTAGAATTGACAGTGCCAACAATGTGCTAGTTGTTAGAATTGACTGGATTGGTGATGCTGTATTTGTTAGAATTGACTGTACCACCAATAGGGTGTTTGTTAGGATTGACTAAATCAACAATGCTGTGATTGGTAGAACTGTACCAAGGATGCTGTGCTTGTTAGAATTGACTGTACCAATGAATTTGATGGAATGACTGATCCACTTGCCTCAGAGCATCTCTCTGGCTCTTAAACCCTTGAGTGCATATTAGAAAGTTAAATATGCAGGAAGAAAGGAGACAGGGGGGAGGAAGGAGACAAGGAGAGAGAATACTCGGCACTATTGCCCACCTGGGGCAGGAGAGACTGGTTGTCTCCACAAAGCAAGCCACAGAGTGTCTTTTCCAGTAAGTGCTACTTGTTAATGAGACAGGGACTAAGATCACCCAGCCTCTGTTTTCAGGAAGCTTCTACAGGAAGTTGACAGATCATTAGACAAATACAGCAAAATTCATGTGTGCCAATGACATATGATTTTTAAAAACTGAATTGTTTTGTGGGAAAAGGTGGGGTGTGCTGATTTGGAAGGCAGATAGAATCTGGCTTGTGAGGCTCCAGTTTATGTATCCCAGGGTCATCACTTTTGGGAAAGACTACCCCTCCCCAACATATGTTCTTTGCCAAAAAGTTCAGTACAGAAAACTGTCTAGTCTAAAAACCAAACCCTCCAGTTGAGAGAAAGAATTGGACCATGATTTAGTCAGAAGTCTATTTCTCTTTTCAAATGTTCTAACTTGCTATGGTGCACTCCACATCTGATTACATTAGTCACATTGCATTACACCATATCCAATGTGACATGGTGCATTGGGATTGTGAGCTGTGTATGAAGATGTACCAGCAGCCACTCTTGATGTCAGAGCTCAGCCAGCCATCTTTCTGGGGACATTGTTAGTTCATGTGAAATATCAGTTTATCCTGGGGGTGGGGGAGGGTACTCCATTAGCCCCCGTTAGTCCTTGGCCAAGTCATCAAGTACATGATCCTAGTGCCCTTCCTTAAACACCGACGCTGGCCACGGCCTACACTAGAATTTTCTCTCTCCCAGACACTCTCTTCAGTGATGGCCTCAAGTGTCCAGAACATTCTATTCTTCAAGATACTTTCAAATTCAGTATCTTGCTCATATCCCACACTCTTAGAAGCCTAACCTTAGCAGAGACTGCCACATTTATTTATCAGATTGCATACATGTGCGTGCATGTTGTGTGTGTGTGTGCATTAATATGTTACTGTGGGTTGCTGCCCATGTTTATGGCGATCAGAGGGCAAATTCTGGTGTTATTTCCCATGCTCATCAACCTTGTTTTTTGACACAGGATTTCTCGATGGCTACAACTAGCCAAGTAGACATAATTCCCAGCCCAGGAACCACCACAGCGCGCTCTCATGCCTGGCCTTTTGATGAGTGTTCTGGGGGATGGAATTGGGTCCAACTGAGTTATCACCCTGATTTTAAATGGCCAGAAAGAAGTATCTTTCTTCCCCTGGGACTTTTCTTTGAGTTGGGTGAGGAAGGCAACTGCTATCATAGTCCCGTCTTTGTAGCAGAGAACAGCCAGCCAGGCAGCTGTGGCCATGTGTGGCCCACGCTCATTCACATGTGCCTGGCTAAGGGGCTACTTTGTATCTGGTGCTTCACGTGACTTAATTTTATTTTGATCTAAGTCCTGATTAAACACAAACTCTTGGAATCACATATCATAATAATAGTACAATAACTTCAACATGAATTAAGATGTTTTTCCACAGAGGGAAGTAAAAAAAAAAAACAAAAAACAAACAAAAAAAAACCAACAAAAAAAAAAAAACTACCATCTTCCCAGAAGACATAAGCCGGTGCAGCTACAGCGCAGTTAGAGCAAACCTTGCGCAGAGGTCGTGCTTGGTTCTTACAACAGCCTTTCTTCCTTTCGTCATTTTCAAGGGACTCAAAGAGGCTTATAGAGTCTCATCATAGCGAACTCAGGCTCTTCCCTCCAGTTTCTTGTCTGAGAAAAAAAATGCTTACGGCACTTCAGCCATTATAACCTGACAGTAACTGCGAGGAGAGTGATGTGGGTGGTGTCTTCCTTTCATAGCAAAGGCAAAACCCTTCTAAGGACTGCTATTCCCCCTACCAGTTAACTTTCTCTCTGAGTCACAAGAATTTGCACCCAATGTGTATGTGTGTGTGTGTGTGTGTGTGCATGTATGTGTCTGTGTGTGTGTGCATGTGTGTGTATGTGTGTGTGTCTGTGTGTGTCTCTGTGTGTGTGTCTGTGTGTGTAGGCTGGAGGTCAATGTCAGGCTTCTTTTTCTGTCATGTACCACCTTATTTTCTGAAACAGGGCCTCTTGCTAAGCCTGGAGCTCACTGTAGCTCAGCCTGGGTTTGCAAGCATAAACTGCTGTGCTCAGTAGTTTTATTTTATTTTATTTTAAAGCATCGCTACTGGAGATTGACACCCCCCCCAGTCACCTCACTTATGAAGGCAAGCCCTTTGCTCACTGCTTTATCTCCCCAGACATCCCCACTATTTCTTAAATCAATTTCTGGCCAAAAGAATGGAATTCTCACATCTAAACAGGGCTGAGGCCACCATGTTTAGAGCATTCCACCTGAGTTGTATGGAAGCCCTGGGAAAAACTCTGTTCCAACAGCAGACAGGAAGCAGCAGGTGAGCAATGAAGATCAGTGGGAAAAACACTTGGGAAGGGTCAGCCTGGCATGAAGTTCTTGAGGTGGGAAGGGTCAAGTCCTGGGTGTCTTCACATTGTCATACAAACGATTCCTCATGAGTAGGCTCTCTGCATCTGGAGGTAAGTGAGGGCCCAACTTCTGTGGAGGGTTTCATCCCCTCGGAGCAGACCATACTTTTTGTTTTGAAGAAATATATACATTTTTCCTTTGACATGGTAGACTCATATATGTGTGCACTGCACATATATGTATGTATATATGTATACATTTGCATGTGTGCATGTATGTATTATTATTATATTGACTTTCCTAAGACTGTTTTCCACCAAGCTTTCCAAAGATAATTTCTATAATACCCAAAATTGAACTTCTTTTCTTGACCCTATAAGGTATCTTGGGCTAACTCTTGAAGTTTATTAACTATCCTAAATTGTTAATTATTGCCACTTTGGTATATATTAATCTCATCAAATAGAAAGATTTATGAAATTTCTGGGGGAGAACCAGGAGGCAATGGAGAAAATACAGCTCTGAGAGAACGGGGCATGGAGACTGCACCTTGCTGATGAGATGCATGCTAGCTCTCTGCTGCCTCCCAGCTCAGGGAAGCAACTCAATAAACTAGGCTGATGTGAAACTTAAAAACACTGCAAAGATAAATTTCTAGTAGATACTGGAAGAATGTCCTGGCTAGTGAGAGAGTGAATTCATTCCTTTGCTAAATACTTCTTGAATGTAAGCCCTGAACCAGGCACTCCCTTAGACACTGGGCATGCCATTTCAAATAGGAGTAAAACAAGTGTCAAATTTGTCTGAAGAGAAAATGGACAGCCCAAAAGAGCCAAGTGTGTCCCAATATTGATTCAAGAGATGACATGGAAAATCTAGAAACAGGTGACAGCTGGCCTAGTGAGAGTTAAGTGGCACTCAAGGCTGCAGAACACTTAACTTTGACCTTTGATAATCAAACAGCAATGGAAGGAAGCAGTTCTCAATGGACAAGGGCATTAGACTAAGAATCTCAGGGAATGGAGCAAAGTCCAGCTACCATTATGTCCAGAATGAATCTTATACACAGTAGGAAATTCCTTATGAAAATCAGAATGCACTGTCACAGCTGAATAGGTGACAGGATTCACAGAGTGCAGAAACCTCAGTCCTCTCTAGTCTAAGACTAGACCTGCAGCCTGGGAGCAGAACTAACCACTCTGCAGTCCCAGGAGGGTCTGGGAATTCGACTCTTCACTCTCAGGCCACCACCGTCTTCCTAGCAAACCCTCTTTCTTGAACTGCCAATCCTCATTTCTTCAATTTCGGAGCTGCTGTGGCCCATTAGAACAGCAGGATGTAGCAATCTGTCCCCCTTGAGGCTGTGTTTGAGGCATACCAAGTTCAACCTGACTGAGACAGCTTGCTTCTTAGCGTTACAGGAACTACTAACCGAGATAATACACAATTACAGTAATCTAGACTTAAATACACATACGTCATGTGCAAACCATGTCGAGCTGCTCTGCTCTACACAGAATAAAGTAGTCCTATAGTTTAGTTAGGCTTGGTGCTCAGACTCACAGAGCTGTCCTCACCCCGCACTAAGCACGCTAAGCACGCTGGATAACAAAGTACTTTCTCTCCTAATCCCCATCACCTCCTCCTCTTGTAAGCACATTAACAGTTGTAAACTTCAGGCAATTGGTTATTCTCCAGCAACACCACTTTGTAGTGTTACAGAACGGCTTATTGCTCATCAATTTTAATTAACAGCCTTGGCTGATTTGATGATTAGATTCTTGGAATTTACCACTTAAATACCAGCTCTTCACATGACAGAAGGGTGTGATTCCTCTCTTCTAACCAGAGCAAATTGCCCCAATCCTGTACGAATAAATTCTCCACTTCCCAGAACCGATGGCAAATTCAGAGCTCCATAAAATTCACGCATGACTCGCTGCTGTAGCTGCGTAATTAAAAGAAAACTAATATATCGACTACTTCTCCTCAAAATAGCATGCATAAGTCACTGCTGCCTGAGGGAAGCTTGTTGCTAAAAGGATTATGGGCAATATCATCTTTATGATTAAAGAGAAAGCATAGCCTGTGTTTCCTCTCACACGGATCCAAAATGCTCCATCCTAATGTTTTGCGTAAGTCTTGAACTATCATGATAGCCATAAGGAACTGGTTGTCCACCATACAGATTTACCACTTTATGTCTATTGCATTGGTCCTCTCCAGTCTAATCCATAGAAGGCTTATTTTTAACAGTGACTAAAGGGCTCCACACTCTAATTTATGCACACATATAAAATCAATAATTACTTAGTCGACCTTTTCATTCGTCTAAATTTGGCCTGGCATAATGGAAGCTGTCCATGCAGTTCCCATTGAGAATGATAAACAGGAGACGACTGCACATCTCTATCCCTTCACTCAGGGTCAGAGACAGTTCGAAGCTCAACCAATCTTTGACCCGAGCCACACAGGCTTTTCTTCAAGGCAGACTCGGTTTGGATGAGCCCTGGGTCTGGTCTTTTTCCATAGAGGAATGCTAACTTTGACTCAGCCCCATACTGGCATTGTGCAATACTTAGCTTCAGGAGGTTGATCTACCCAATTAGAGAGAACAGCAACGGGTACTATGCCCAGAATGGGCAGAAGCTAAAAAGGGACTCAGACAAAAGTCACTTGCAAGTGTCCCTGTGCAAGGTGTTGGAGAGCAATAGCCGTGGCCCCAGATAGGCCCATGCTTATTCTGTCCAGTGGCCTCTTTTTACTGTAAGGCTTTCCTACTGTTGGACCTGGACACTTCCAGAGGGCTGATTTCCCACTGAATGTGTGCTAATGTGGCCTAATGTAACAGGATCCTTGTAATTCGCCCCCCCCCAATCCCTCAGAATTATTCACACTTGCCTGAAAAGGCTTTCATTTCCTATGATCATGGCAGAAGCGAGATGGCCATGCCTGCTCTTAGTCACTCCCTTTGTGTATAATTCTATGCCACTGTTCATCCTGAATGAGAGGCACAGCCACCTTTGCCAAATGGCATAGCCAAGCAGAACTTGGAGGAACTTTGCATTCGTTCTCTGCGCCTGCAGCTTTATGTGCCATCCTACAGCATTGAAATATTTCAGCTAAGGTGCTGGAAGACCATCACAGCACTCAACAACACCAAATGCTGTTTACTATACATCTGTTACACACTGGGCAATTTTTAAGTCACTCAATATCTACAAACTCATGGAGTATTCACTGCAAGCCCGGTGAGGATGCAGATGAAACAGCTAAGTCACCTTCCCCAAGGTCACACTGACAGGAAGTGACAGATCCACGTTCACAATCCATGCAATCCAATTCCAAGGGTCTATGAAGCTCTCCCAGATTTTGAATGCTACATACGTTATCTGTCTGAAGCCTCCAAACAGGCTTTGGCCTCCGACCCGGCTTCTAGCAATTGTGCTGTTCTAACCTCCTTAGATTTCTGCCCAGCAACACAGTAGCTCCTTAGAAGACTTGAACAAAGGCTCAGTCAGCAGGACCTGTTATCCATCAGACATCCTCCGACAACAGTCCCTGTGTTTATCAACTACTGTTTAGGAAAGTTCCATATTCCTCAGCAAGGATGCCTGGCATGCAAAAAAACACCGTGCACATCCAGTGAGTGCTGGCACTAGGGAGCAGTGAGGGAAAGATCACAGGGCCTGGAAGCCAGGAGGGGAGGGAGAAGGAGGCTGAGGAGAGGCTTTGGAACACAAAAGCCCCAGACTCTCAAGGGTTTGGTGGCCAGCTGCTCACATCTTTGCATAAAACATGGGCACAGGGCTGTCGGGGGATGCAGTTAGGAGGGCTCCTGGGGGCAACCAGCAAATTGGAGCATGTGCCTTGGTGAAGAACAGAGTTAAGGGAAAAGGAGGCTTTTCTCTTGCATGTGCCTAAGCAATGCATATTGCACAGAGCTAAAGGGAGACTCTGAGCAATTCAAGTGCTAAGACTCTCTGTATGTCGCTTTAAATTCTCCTGGCAACATCCAATGTCCTCACCAACACAGAGGGGAATCTAGCCACCTGTCAACCCCAAGACACACTACTGACTGTTCGGGGAGATATTCTAGACAGGAAGGAGCCTGCCACAATAATTACAGCACACTGTGATGGCCTTAAACACTACCATCCTCCGCGCATTATCTGAGGCTTTTTGTCAGCCCCTCTGAAAGCCATCAGCTAACTGGGCATGCTTTACTGGCCAAAGAAACTGATGCTTGGCTTTGGGTGATTTGTGGAATCTGAATTCTCATTATGCTAAAAGTATTACAGTCCACAGTTGAAAACCCCCTAAGGAAGAAATGCCAGGTGCCAGAAATGACAGAGAAATTTAGGGACAGGACACCAAGATTGTTTAATTATACACACTGGGTTCTTTTTTTGTGTTTTTTTGTTTTGTTTTTTTAATGGATTCATTTCACTTAAAGAATGTGCAATTTTTATTTTTAAAAAAATGAAAAACAAAGCCTTAAATACATTCACTCAGCAAAGCAGTGAGCTTAAGAGCTTAAGATTATTTACAATATAATGAAATTATAAATTCAGATCAAATAGCTCTGGTTGGAAGAGATGGGGCATGAATCCCATTCCTCAGCAGAACAGAAATACAAGGAAGATACTGTCTCTGCCTTATCTGTACCCAGAGAAGATACATCCTCCACACAGCCAACATGGGTGGGAGTTCAAAGGGTCAATTTGGGGAGACATTTTTTGTTTTTTTGTTTTTTTGTTTTTTTCGAGACAGGGTTTCTCTGTGTAGCCCTGGCTGTCCTGGAACTCACTCTGTAGACCAGGCTGGCCTCGAACTCAGAAATCCGCCTGCCTCTGCCTCCCGAGTGCTGGGATTAAAGGCGTGCGCCACCACGCCCGGCTTGTGGAGACATTTTAAAATAATTAGACATGGGTAGCCTATGTAAGTGACAAATGACAAGGACCACAGTAAGTGTTTACTAAAGCTTTGGGGTTGTGAACTCTAACCATACAAAGGATTCTGCAATTCAGTGTATGAAGTTGGAAATGATTAGAAAGAAACAAATCCAAAGATTTAAAAAGGAGTCTAAAAATGGATGAATACTTTACGAAAGAGGAGTTTGGCTCGCTTCTGACTACCAACTCAGGATGAAGTGCTGAACATATACCAGTTGGAACTCTTCCAGGAGCCAAGTCAGAATGCTCTAAAGATATAACAATCAGGGCCTAATGTTCACTGGAAGGCTCATAGGGTTAGTAAGGAGAGCGTACCCAATTGCATAGCAGAGTACAGACAGACACTTCATATCAGGGTGTGGCCTGGGTGCAGTGTTGGAGCTGACCTGATGCTCAAAGTGTTCCTCAGAATTCAAGCTGCAGAGAGGTAACAAGTGTCAGGCTTAGCTACCCAGCCAATCAGCTGTACAGCTGCATGTATGAAGTCACCATTGTCAGCAATTTATAACATACAGGAAATGGGGAAAGAAGCATAAGCTTGCACTCCATACTCAGCCAGAAAAACTGACCCCATCACAATTGAGTGGCATAACACAAGTTAACATGCACTGAGAGTTCAAACTGTAACTTTTTTTTTAACAGATCTTGCCTGAGTTTATTTGCAAAAACAGCATAAGACACTGGTCATCTGCAAATAGTGTGTGGGTAGGTGTGTCACAGCAGTCCATCTGTCTTCACACTGGCAGGAGCCTTTTCTATGGAGTCTTCACAGGGGCCTGGGCACTTTTGGGAGCCTGGTCTGGAGCTGAAGCCTGGGCCTTAGCTGGAGCTTTGGCTTCTGCCTTGGTTTGAACCTTGGGCTTTGTTTGGCAGAGCCTCTGATCCTTGGCCGTGTAGCTTCGAGTTCACTTCCCAAGCTTGGGTGAGTGATGAAAGCCAGGAGGCCGAGTCTGTGGCTGGGGCCCTTTGTCATCTTGGACTTGGTGGCCTGAGGCTTCACAAGGGCCTTGATGGCCTCTGCGCATATACTCACTGCCTTTGCATTGTTGGCCTGCATCTTCTTCAGGCCTTTCTTGTTAGGCTTCTCAGCAAATTGCATGCTCCTCAGGAACTTTGGGTCAACCCCCTTAAGAGATTCATATCTTTGTGACTGGGGTTTCTTGATGTCATTTCTGTGCCATTTGTGGAACTGGTTGTGTGTGGTGTGATTCTTGGACTTGGCCATGTCCCACAGCACCTGGGACCAGAAGAGTCAAACTGTAACTCTCAATGAGAATGTGTGAAGGTGTGGTTTTCCCAGAAAGAGGAATTTGAAGATTGGAGAGGTAGAAATAATTGTTGAATCTCTCTTAACTAAAGAGACACCACGCACCTTGCTTTAAATGCTCTTGAGTTGTTGTTTATTTGAGGTATCTTTTATTTCTAAGTTTAATTGGAATTCAGAGTCACAGAGGCAACTGGAACTGGTGAGATAGAACTAAGCAGAGAGGTGATATTTTTCTTAGAGAAACAACTCTTAAAGTCTCAGAAAGTCCCTTTAAGTGGATCTGCATCTCAAGCATGCACTGGGCACCTTGGGAACTCTCTTGGAGAACAGCCACTCTGTTTCAAGGCAAACAGAATGCATGTTTGAAGGCACACAGGGCAGGTGCTGAAGCTCTCGCCCTTTAGAGAGTTCTCTGAAGACCTTAGCACTCCTAACTAGATCCTCAGAGTGCACTTCAGTGGGAGAGAGTGGCTCCAGCTTCTTATAGCAAGGCATTAACACTATCACTCCATGTGCTATGGCTCCAGGCTCAGCCATACAAACTCCACACCCTTCAAGGAAAGGAGAAAATGTACTTTAACCAATCTGATAATCTAATGTTTACCACATAATTAAAATTCTCAGGGCTGGAGAGAGAGATCAGAGGTTCAGAGAACTGCCTGCTCTTGCAGAAGACATGAGTTTAGGTTCCCAGCATCCATTATCAGCCAACTCAACTGCCAGTAACTCCAGCTCCAGGGGATCTGATGCC
Source organism: Mus caroli (assembly GCF_978045245.1). Classification (NCBI taxonomy): domain Eukaryota; kingdom Metazoa; phylum Chordata; class Mammalia; order Rodentia; family Muridae; genus Mus; species Mus caroli. The sequence goes on along the minus strand of NW_028227274.1, from coordinate 10,581,195 downwards.
GTCTTCTGGCCTTGCTGAGCACCTACATACCTGTGGCCCAAACAAACCCAGAGGTGCACAGAGACATCAATAAAAATAAATCTGTGGTAAAAAGAGTTCTCAGACATGTGAAAAACAGGAAAATGAGACTAATATCCAAGAAAAATATTTGAAGCATAAACATTTGCTTTAAAACTTATTGTAATTACATTGGTAACTTAGTGAAAAAGAGAAACATTTTAAAAAGAGATATAGACTCTCAGAGGAGATGTAGAAACTACAAAAAAAAAAAAAGAAAAGAAAAGAAATTGTAGACTGAGTGCTGCATAGGGCTAGCCCTCAGGAAGGTGGCTAAGCAAGAGCAGAGATCCAGATCTGTTTGTAACCTTAGATCAGCATATGAGGTTGGTGAGGAGAAATTTCCACACTGAAATACTGAGAGAAAATGGTGACTAGGAAAAATGAAAGGAAAGAACTTCAGTGGCCAAATAAACACTAGTGATGGGGTTACCAGATGCAACTGGAGCTGGGGTAGCAGAACAAAGGAAGAGGGAATTGGAGTAGATGGGAGATCTGAGGACACATATGCACACACAATATATATACATGCATACATACACACATACACACATACATCCATACATACATACACACGCAATACATACAAACACACATATTTCCAAGACATAATGCCCCGATGTCCTTTCAATGTCATACCTAGGTACAGATGAAGGGAACTTCATCAAACCCCAAACAGGATAAATGTAAAAGAAATTTTACTGGAACAAATGGTGATATTACTGAATAGCAACTGTAATGAGAAAAATCTTAAAAATACCAACAATGATTTTTCTGCAACACCAAGGTAGAAGAGAAAGCACTGACTAAATTGGGGAAAGAAAAGTAGCTATCAATGTAGAATTCTGTATCTAGTTAAAGCTACCCCTCCGAAAGAAAGGAAAGAAAATCAATTTTAGTTAAACACTGGCTAGAAAACTTCATCAACAGCTATTCTGGCTACACACGTTACAGGTATTTTTTTGGAATAAAGAGAAATGGCATTTGAACCCAGTCTGAGAAAATTAAAGGTGATGAAAACAACACTATCAAGCAAAGGAAAAATTCACATTTTTATTTCATAAGATAGTTGTTTTCAGAACAACAATACTAACAAAGGACTGTAGAGTTTGTAACATATCAAGTCATAATAGAGAGAATTATACTCTTCTAAGTGGGGTTTTCTGTGACATTAACAGGGATTCAGAGTCTGATAGATTGGGGATGCTATCACAACCCAGTGCAACACACTTAAAACTAAAACAAACGTGCCAGCAAGGCGGCTCATTAGCTAACAGTGTCTAGCAAGCCAGCTTGATGACCTAAGTTGGACCCCCAGAAGTCCTGTGAACAGATGTGCTGGGTGCACCTGTCACTCCAGCACTCCTGGAGGGAGATGGCAGCAAGGGACAGTGACAAGATCCTGGCCCAACAGCTCTCTGCCAGCCTAGCCTGGAGTAAGCAAATCTTCAGATGCCAGAAAGATTTGGTCAAAAGGTGGAAAGAGAAACTGCTTCTAAAATCTGACCTTTAACCCTCCACACCCACCTGCTGTGGAGCACACATACCACACTCACCACCCCAGCATGCTCATCATATTAAATAGCAATTTTAAGGATAAAACAGATAAGCAGTTAATAAGTCATTTGTAGAAATACGAAGTAATACTAAGAACAATTCAAAATAAGCTTTAAATGGAACAAAAACCAGATGAAAAAAAGAGAAGACAAATAGCAAGAGGGTGAACTCAAACCTGCTGATATGATAATTATGTCATATCTAAATATGCTGTTACTGCAAATGAAAGACAAAGATAGTCCCAGTGTATGGACAAGCCTAAATTCATCCTACTTAGAAGAGGTGAAATGTTAATATATACACACTGGTTAAAAGCAACAGATAGAAAAATATATTATGCAACACTAATCAGGATACGTTTGCAGTGCCCATTCAGGTATCAATTATATTACAGGGATAAGCTGGAACAGTTTGTGAGATTAAAAGGGTCATTTCGGGAGCTGGAGACATGGCTCAGTGAGTAAGAACACTGTATTGCTGAGGACTGAGTTCAGTTCCCAGCACCCATATCAAGCAGTTCACAGCTACCCCTAAGTCTGCCTCTAAGAGATCCAACAGTCTCTTCCAGCCTCCATGGGACACCTGCATTCTGTGTGAGGTATGCACCTCCACACAGACATGCATGCATATACATGATTAAAGATAAAAACAAATCTTTAAAGATGGCCATAATTAAGATACAATTTTAAAATGTAAATGCACTCCCAATTACAGAGTTACAAAATTTTTGAAGTAAAAATAAATATTAGAAATAAGAGATAAACTAAGAGTTATAATCAGAGATTATAATATTCCATAATTGAAAATATGTAGATAAGAAGAAATCAACAAAGACAGAGGATTGATAAAACTATAAGAAGGCTTTCTACATGGATATACTGCTATCCTTTCTTGGAATTATGTTAGAGAAACCATGAGCTGACTTTATATACGACCTTCAGCAGAGTCATATTAAAACTACCGGACCAGACAAGTCACTATTTTTTTTTTAATTAGGAGAAAAAAAATCCAGAACCTTGTAAAGTGTTGTTATATCTGGTTTCCAACCTAGAAAATTTTTTCTTCTTTATAGTCTGAAACCCTAGGACTCTGTGGAAATCCATTCTCTTCTCCGTGGGGTTCTGTAGAATAGACTTTCAGAACTGACAAGGTTTTAAACATTATATGGTTCAAATGCTGCTTTTTACAGAAGAGACTCCACTGACGCTTTGTGGCCCAGTTCAATCGACACAACCACATCTAAAGGTGGGCAGACAGTAGACCTCAGAAAAGAGGTGAAGTTTGACCTAGATCACATGTGGGAGTGCCTGCATCCTTACCTGCGTGCCTGCATCCTTACCTGCACTGGTTCAGTTTGAAGCCCACCCAACCCTTATAAGAGATTTGTCAAATGTTTACCGGATAGGAGTAACAACAGAAAAATTCAGGACAATATTAAGTTCCGAAGATTTAACTGCTTTGACAGGGGTCAGGATGGAGCCTACAGTAAGCACCAGGCCTTCTAGCTGGTTCCTTTTACTCTGCCATGGTGCCTGAGAGAAGGCAGTAAAATAAGGAATTAATTTTTCAATCTAATCCTTAGCTTTTCAGTCTAATCTCTTGATCAAATCAGCTCACTCTAAAGCATGAGACTGTTTCCCAACTGTCTATTTTAATCACATTGTAACTAAAATACAACCAAGGACTTGAAATAAGCAAGGGAGAATTCTTTGCCAGACATTAATAACATTCACTGCGGCTTTTCAACATAAATCAAAAGCAATTTCGGGTTAAACAGCCTGAACTGTATTTAGATACAACACTTTTATTATTCTCTGATTGCTGTCTGTACCTTGATGTCAAATCGCTTTTCTAGCCTCTGGATATCAAAAACATCTCTCAGATTACTAGTCATTTCTAGTCCTACATGCTCAGAACATGGTAGCCTAATATTATTAACAAGCTCTGCTTCTCAATTCCATTGTCATGCATGTAAGCTGACCCACCCTGCCTTCCCCAAGGCAATGAACTGCGTGCAACACTCAGAAACTGTGAGCCAACATAAAAGTTTCTTTCCAGAAGTTCTTTCTGTCAGGTATTTGGCCACAGGATATTGCCCTCATTGCTTGAAAATCTCAAGTGTATTGGTGTGGGGATAAAAAAGAATCCATGAGTTATAGGACAATCAGGCAGCTGACATGAATTATTTCCTCCCTACCATAAATAAAAGAGAATCTTGGGAGGAATTATTTGACTAGGACAAGGACCAAAGGATGGAATGAGTGTGTTCACATGGTGTTGGACCACATATGACCATGAAGCAGAGTGAGGAGGGCAGAACTGGAGGTCTATGTAACCTTTAAATGCTTCCCTACCTCTGCCAGCCAGACCTCACCTACACAAGGTTCCATAGCCGTCAAAGTATCACAGTAAACTGAGGCTCACACACTCAAAACCTAAGCCCATGGGTACAGTTTCTGATTAGAAACCAAGCAACATGACTCCATGTCTACCGAAAGCTTCAGAAAGTCCGCACTGGGAGAATCATCTGATTTTCTTGAGCAAGCTCCTTAACTAAATCAAAATTCTGAACCCCACAGTCACAAGGACCTACAGACTTCGGGGAAGCTGATAAAGTCTCTTGAGAAATCTCTCACCAGGTTTGGTTCCTTTCCCCTGGGAAGCACTGGGGATGACTCTGCAAGTACTCGGCCAGGGCTGATAATAATCACCATTGCTTAAAGTACTTCCAAGTCGCTGCCAGTGGGTGGTTAGCTTGCTATATCTTTCATATGGCTTTTTAGTAAAGAAGGTGAGACCCCCATCTATAGCCTAGCCACAGAAAAGGGAGTGAAAAGAACAGAAATTGATTGTCTTGAACCACATACCCCATATCAGCATGAGATAGTCCACGTAATCTCTGGGATAGATGAATAGGATCAGGGTTGGAAAAACAATGCAGAGACCCACAGGCAGCCCAGAACCACAGAAAACAGACAGCTCAAGAACTGTAAACACAAAAATGACACCCAATAAATCAGGGAAATAGGTGACGCCAGCTACACTCCGTTTCATTGTGCCTCATACAAAATTGGGGTAACAAGGCAAGCCAAGTGAGTGGAAGGACCTCATACCCAGAATCTCAGCCTCCTCAGGAAGCTCTTCCCAATGATCAAGGCTCAGACTGAAAACTTGACCCTACAGAAGTGATATGTGAGTCAGAGGATCTTAGCAGCTTAAGAAATTAGCAGACCTTTGAAGTCAATATACTGAAATCTCAAATCTGACCATGGACCATGGTTTGGGTCTCAAATGTCCCCCAAAAGTCATATGCTAAAGGATTGGCAGCTGTGTATACCACTTTCTTTTTGCTGTAACCAAACACCTAACAAGAAGCAATTATGAAAGAATTTTCTGGGTGACAGCTTAATGGGGTCATTCCATCATGACAGGGAAATCATGGCACCAGGAGCAGAGGGATGGCTGGGCACTGTGCATCCTTGGTCAGGAATCAAAGAGCAGTGAATGCTGGAGCTCAAACAGCTTTTCCCTTTTTTATGCATTCCAAGATCCAAGCTCAGGGAACGGGCCACCTATATTTAAGATGGGTTTTCCCACCACAGCATAATTAAAATATCCTTCAAAAATAATGTCACAAGGCTTGTCTCTTCAGTGATTCTAGACCCTGTTGAGTTGATGATATTAACCTATCACAGTAACTTATGGTATTACTGAGGGATGATACAGCATTTAGGAAGTGAGGCCAAGTAGAAGGTGATGTCACTGGAGAAATTTCCCTTGAATAGAATATGATACATTGGCATCCTGTTTGTTCCCTTCCCTTCCCTTCCCTTCCCTTCCCTTCCCTTCCCTTCCCTTCCCTTCCCTTCCCTTCCCTTCCCTTCCCTTCCCTTCCCTTCCCTTCCCTTCCCTTCCCTCCCCTCCCCTCCCCTCCCCTCCCCTCCCCTCCCCTCCCCTCCCCTCCCCTCCCCTCCCCTCCTCTTCTCTTCTCTTCTCTTCTTTTTTTTTTTGACAGGATCTCACTATATAACTCTAGCTGTCCTGGAACTTACTATGTAAACCAGGCTGATCTTGAACTCACAGAGATCCACTTGCCTTTGCCTCCTAAATGCTGAGATTAAAGGCATGCACCACCACCGTACTTGGTCCACATCTGCCTCTTCTTAAACAAGGTCTGATCACCATTCCTAATTAGTTCATACTAGCTTCCTCTCCCCTTCTTACTATGAGGTAACTGAGATTAGGGCTTTTAGAAGAAAACTGAACAAGAGACCAACAAGAGGAGAGGAACTCAACAAGGTACAGAACTGCTGGAAGAAAAGACCTGGGGTCACGGAGAGGAACAACAGACCATGGTACAAGCACTGCTTCAAGATTTTGCTCTCAAAAAGATTGATTTGCAGGAGAGCATTTCTTTCTCAGTCATTAGCTGGATCATCACCTAGGAAATGGACCCAGTGAGATGTAGCCAGCTCTAGTGACTATCCTGATGAGACAGCCACCTTCCTTCGCAGTATTCTATGAACGGACACTCCCAGATCTCCACCCCATCTGACTCCCCAAGGTCAAGAAAAGCAGCTCCCCAGTGGTTTGGAAGGAAACAGCCCCTTATTGACTAGAACTCTTAAAGTCCCGTTTGTCATGACCTTGATCAGAGTTTCACTGCTCTGTACTGGGATGTGGCCACCCAGGGTCTGATAGAAAGCATTTGCTCTGTGGAGAAAATGCCTTAGGTTAGCCACCCAGAGGATGCTGATTGCAAAACACTGCCGTGGGATAGCCGGCCATCCCTTCATTCAGATGTCAAATGCTGCTTCATTAAGATGAAGACAGAGTTTCCTTAGCAAGTCCAGCCAATCATTTTCCTGTATGGTTCTTCCCATTGTTCATTTCAGTCAACCACTTTCCTGTATGGTTCTTCCCACTGTTCATTTCCACAGAACTCCCTTTGTTTCTGGAGGAGCTGTGAGTGTAAAAAGAGCCAGAATTTCACAACAGAAATCACAACGGTTTCTCTAGGAAGAGCTGAAAATAGCTTATTTATTATTAAAGAAAGAAAAGGGGAGATTTTAAGGAAAGAATTGAGTTGTGTAGATTTAAGCTCTCAGTTTTAAACACAAAGCATGTACAATAAGTTTTAAAAAAATACAAAAGGTGGGCTGAGGACATGAGTTTGAGTCCCCAGCATCCACATAAGGCAGACAGAGAAGTATGAGTCTATAACACTCCTACAGAGTGTTATAGTGCTATAATGCTCCTACAGAGAGATGGGCATAGAGATGACAAAACCCTGGAAGCCCAGGACCAGCCAGCCTGGAACACAGGAAAACAGAGGATAGAGAAGCCCTGCCTCAAACAAGGTGGCAGGTGAAGAATGACACCCAAGGTGTCCTGTGACTGTGGCATGTGATCACATGAACACACACACAACTTGTGCACATACACAAGGACAGAGAATACGAAAGGAAAATCCAAGCGCTCCCATTGACCAGAGACACACTGAAGAACACTGGATCTCATAGCTGAATCCCACTCACACATTTCACTAGCTTGTTCTGGTAATTCCTTCCATTGGCTCCGTCATAAATACTCTACTGTGTCTAGTACCACTTCCTGGGCTTAACAATAACACGAAGACATGGTAAACAGGACCTGAACAATCTGCAAATTAAGGTGATTTTTCAGCACCCATAAACTTCAAGCTGAAGAGGCTTTGAAAAGCCATGGTAAGGGAGGCAGTAACCGTTTTATCTTTTCCCATAAAACTCTAATGCATTGGAGGGAAAATAAAGAAACCCCAGGTATAAACACTGCCATTGTAAGCTCAGTGCACAGCCTCCAAGGTCTGTCTGGAACAAAGTGGAGTCTGTTGAATGTGGATGATGATAAAATTCTAAACAGAACTCACGCAGGAACCCAAACGATCTGAAGGAGCGTTTTCCTGGAATTTATTAGCAAGGCCATCCTCAGGAATTATGGTGACATACATAGAAGAGTTTTGCAAAGGCAAATTATACTATGTTGGGCATTATTCTACCTCCGTTTAAAGGTAAAAGGTAAGAAACCAAAGGTCATCGGCCCAAGAGTATATTAATTTATATCTAATGTAGGGGCTTTTCCACACATGAAAAAGTCCAAAGGGGGAGAAGTTATAGCTCCCACAAGAAAGTTCTCGCAATAATCTTACATAATTTACAACATAAAGGACATTTCTGTGTTCAGGAACTGTGGCTGATGAGCAGAAGCCGAGCGAAGGCCAGAGCAGAATCCAAGTGATGGCCAAGCAATGGTGGAGCTCAGCACAGCTCAGCCCCTCCCTCTTGCACTGCTGGAGTCCCGCTCTCCAACACCAGATTTACAGGCTCCGGTGGAGAGACAACTAGCTAACCTTCCCATACAAGAGGTCAAACTAAAAGGACAACGGCAATTCTTCAGAACCGGAAGTTGCTTAGCAAGGCTCCAGCCAGCTGTGTTCTCTGTGTAGCTTCACACAGGCTTTGGACAGCCCTGAACAATTTCATTATCGCGTGCCTTCCGAGGGGAGAAAGTGCCTGCTGTCCTATTTCATAATAATTGGATGAAGAAATGTAGGTGGGAACACAATTCATTTCAGAATTTGATGAATTATTTACTAATTAAGGGGAGGCACAGAGGAAGGGGAAGGCTCATGACTTTGGTATAAATGCTCCTTTTATTATATTATTTATACACATGAAATTGTTGCATTTATAAACCAAGAGGTTAATCACTTGAATGGGATACCTGGCATCCTTCTCAATCCCATACACAGGCAAATTGGCTCATTGAATGTTAGTAAAATAACCCTGCAATTTTTCTAGTGCTTATCTGTGTGGTGGAGTGTTAGAACATTTTATAATATGAAAAATGGGGAAGTTAGCTGGGCTGCTGGGGTTGCAAAGCTACTTTGTTTGGGTGGTGAGGAAAAAAAGATAAAACCAACATGATTCTGGGGAAAAAAAGAAAGGAAGGAAGAAAGAGAGAGAGAGAGAGAGAGAAGAAAGAAAGAAAGAAAGAAAGAAAGAAAGAAAGAAAGAAAGAAAGAAGAGAGAGAGAGAGAGAGAAAGAAAGAAAGAAAGAAAGAAAGAAAGAAAGAAAGAAAGAAAGAAAGAAAGAAGAGAGAGAGAGAGAGAGAAAGAAAGAAAGAAAGAAAGAAAGAAAGAAAGAAAGAAAGAAAGAAAGAAAGAAAGAAAGGAAGGAAGGAAGGAAGAAAGAAAGAAAGAAAGGAAGGAAGGAAAAGAGAGAGAGAAAAAGAGAAGACAAAAAAGAAAAAGGAAAGCAATGGCATGAAAATCATGCCTTTTGCTGTTTAGGGGCCAACATGAAGATTTGTGTGATGTAGAATCAGAACAGACACTACAGGCATGTAGAGTGTGGTTGAAGGGCTGGCATTGTACCTCAGTTGGTATAATGTTTGCCTGGCATGCACAGGGCCCTGGGTTTGGTTTCTTGTACCTGAGAAGAGGAGGGTGCAGTGGGTGTAGGGGGCGGGAGGTGAAGAGAAGTGGGGGAGAAATTTCAGTATAGGAGGGAAGCTAGCATACATCTGGCTCTTGACAGGAAGTGTAACAGGAAAACCCACTTAGTTACTATCTGTGTGTCTAACGTAAGTCATGTGTTCCTTAAGTCTAATTACTAATTAACTTCCTAATTAATTAATATATGCTGATGGCTTTGTGTTCCTCTTACAGGGTATGAGGATTATAATGGCAAGACTAACAAAAGCCTTGTGCTCTTGGCCATTTTGTAGGGAGTAACAATATACACAATATATATATATATATATATCTTCTGATCGATATACATTTTATATATATTTTTACATACACACACACACACACACACACATATATATATATATATTCTGATCGATATCCTTAGGGAACTAACAAAAAGGAATGATGGGGCAAGAATAAAGACCATCACTTTCTAAAAACTAGGATAAAATCTTTAGCTGAGGTCAATCTTCTGACTAATTTTCACGGATGCAATACAGTGTAGTTGGCTGTAAGTACCATGTTGTGGAGCAGATGTCTACAGCATTTTCATCTTACTTGATTAGAGCTTTATGTGTTTTAGAATCTGTAAATCCTTACTGTCCTTAATTCTGGACCCCTCCTGGCAGCCACTATTGCAGCCTCTGATGCTGTAAACTTGATTCCTTGAGATACATCATATAAATGAAATTATGCAGTGATTCTCCCCCTGGGTCCTGCACATTCCAATTGTCATTGTCCTCAATGCTTGCCTGTTGAGAATGCAGTCACATATCACACAATGTCTTGTTTTTAAGTCTGAACAGTAACCTACTATGTGTTTATCTAGTCCTACTTTGATAAGGAAGATCAGGGAAGATGCTTTATTAGCCAAAGTGATAATAAAGCCAGGGCCCTTGAAATGGTCAAAAAAGTCAACAGAACAGAGGTCTACAGGCAACAGCAAGAACAAAGCCTCCGGATGCCTGAAAGAAAGGCTAGGTTTGTTCAAGCACAACTGAGTTCATAGGCATATGCGTCTGTTCTGGGAGGGTGGTCAGGAAGGTAAGATAGGAGGCTAGAGGTATGGGAAGACCCACGTCCCACAGGAACTTATAAACCACAGTAAGGATTTTTTAAAATATTGATAAGTTTTAATAAGAAGTCATAACAGAGAGTTGACATGATTTTACATGTTTTAAAGATCTCTGTTTACCATACAGAATCCACCAGAAGGACTCAAGAGACAACAGTGGTAGGCAGTTGTGCCCCATCACAGTTCCCAGGGGAGAAGGCAGAAGTTTTGATGGTTCTGATTTTAATAACAGTTCAAGCTAATGCGAACAGGTGGTACTGAGCTGAAGACATCTGATAAACATTCCTGAGTCCACTTTACATATGACTTTGAAGTTCCTTTTGAAACATCCAAGTGAGTAAGTCAAGGAAGACACAAGCAGAATGGTGAGCCAGAGGAAAAGCATGGTCAAGGATGGGGATTTTGAGCCCTCCAGTCCTCAGCACTGTAAGCCAGAGGAAAAGCATGGTCAAGGATGGGGATTTTGAGCCCTCCAGTTCTCAGCACTGTAAGAACTGTAGTAATGAGTCTTTGCCTTTGCATAGCTCATGGGTTTTTTATTTTTGTTGTTGTTTTTATTAAATCGCAAGCTCCCATCTCATTGAAACTATGGTGTTGTAACATGTCTTGATATTGTTACTGACTAAGTACAATCCACATTGATTTCCTGCCTGTGGTGTATGCCTGTGGTAGGTTGGCTGGTGGCTCTGTCCTGTGTCTCTGTTAACATCATGCAGACCTCAGCTGAGAGAATAGTGAGCCTAGGGAAACTGTCAGTCATTGTGGCTGTGAAGGTTAACTTCATGTACAACTTCTTGGGACAAAAAGTGCCCAGAAATTTATGTCAATATTATTCTATGTGTGTTTGTGAGGAGAGGATGTGTCAAGAAAAAATTAACAGTTGAGTTGGTAGACTAAAAGAGAGCTCACTGCTTTCTACAACGTGGGTAAGAGGCATCATCAAATCCAAAGACCTCTAAGAGTACGAAAAGAAAATTCTATGTTAGTCCCACTATCCTGGGCTGGGACTTCAGGCTTCTCCTGCCTTAGCCTTCAGCTCAGGCCAAATCCTATACTTGTAAATGCCTGGTTACTATATCCTTAGACTGAGTCTAGAACTATTGTATCAGCTCCTCTGGATCTCTAGTGTGCCAACTACAGCACTTCTCAGCCTCGCTAATCATATGTGTTACCACATATAAGCATATAGATATAGGTTTAAACATATAAATACCATACTGGCTCTGTTGTTCTCTAAGAGCCAGACTAATAATAGTGCATGGAGCGATTCCCACCACACCATTCACTTCACATGTAGGCCTGGACTGAATATAGATATATCTGTACTGGAGAATGACAGTGGATCATTGTAGGCTTTAACAGGTGGTGACTCCAGTTGTAACTACTGTACCAGATGTGGTGTCATTGTTTGAGCAAATTAACATATCCCTTGGTGCTTGATAAGTAGTTTCAGATTTTTTTCTCTCCATACCTGTCCACAAGGATCACCCAAATAAATTTGCTTTCAGCTGATAAAGCCACAAACACACCTGTCCTACTACAGGGACAACTCTCCAGCCTAATGTCCTACTGACTACACTGGGTTCTTCACATCATGAGCTGTCACATTGGTCCAGCATACTAAGGACATTAAGCTGACTAGACCTAGTGAAAAGAAAGCATCAACTACTCTAACTAGTAAGAAGTTTGTGCAGCAAGTAAATATTGTAAAGATTCAGGGACGTTGTAGGTAAACCCTCAGAGGTCTATTAGTGTGGGACCTATAGAAATGTGCTTTTTAAATAAAGGGTAAGTTGTTGTAGCCTATCCCTTTCATAACCAAAAAATACAAAATTACAAGATAGAACTCTGAACTTAGAGCAGCAGCAGAGGCCTTATTTGTGTATAATTCTCTCATTCCATGAGTAACTAACTAATCAAGCAACCAGATTCTAATAGGGCCCATAGCAGAGAAGGCTCTTCAGGAGGGCCAGGCTCAGCACATTGGATTCTTCACGAATCAGTGGCACATAGGAGAATTCTTTAGAGTCTTTGGCCAGCCTCATGAGTGAAGTAGAGTGTAGACCCTTAAGATGTTGATGTGAGGCCCATCCAGTGTCTGCAGACAGCTACGCTTCCCTAGGGGAAGGAGAAAATGCCCTACATGTAATTTTGTACTTGGTGGTTGTAGCCAATAGTTTGGCTGCACAATTGCAAGAATGACTAGAAGGTAGTAACAACAAGGATATTTAGGGAAAAGGTCTATGGGTATCTCTCTAACTGGCAAAATTACTATATGATGATGTTTGTGTCTTCTAGGTTTGTTCTTCAAAGACACCCTCAGAGAAGAAGGATTTTGTAATCAATAGATAAGATGACACATTTTATAGATTTCAGTCAGCCTACTTCCCTGGCTGCCTATGTCATCACCCAGTGGGTTTATGAACAAAGCAGCCTGCCAGGCATGAATGAACATTACATGAAGACTCAGCCACATAAATTACTCACCACGATGATGCTGTTATTGCCACTTCTGAGAGTCATATACGCCAACCTGGGGACAAACACTGATCCATGAAGACAGTCCATAGTATCCCTAGGTATAGTCAGTGCAGAATCTAGGAGTCAGTTGATTGCTTTCATTGTTTGTCCTCAGTGGAAGGGCCCAGATGTAGTTTTCTCCCCTCGCACACAATGCTCCAGGTGCAACTATCAGTTGTGGCCTTAACACACCATCTCAGTGCCCAGATATTGCAGGACCCTGATCCAAGAACTCACTTCCTAGAAGTTGAAGTATAACAAATGTCTTATTTTCTATAGGTTTACTAGCTTACCATGATAACTCACTGGCTTTATAAGATTCTCTGTCAACTATGAAGCATATAGTCTAATTTAATGATCTTTTAAAGGCTTTGTTATGATACCAACTAGGTGGTAATAGTGTGAGAGGTTGAGGCGAGCTTATCCAGGGAGATGTACATGATATGAATCAGTTTCTAATCCATGGTACCGTTCCTCCACAGCTAAGACTTATGGATCATGCAATCAAGGGGTGAGAATGAGGTGGAGCCACTCAGGGCTCCTCCTTGTGGACCTCTAGGCAGTTTCTTTCCTGTTCTCCCTACTTTATACTGTTTGCTTACACGTTTTTCTTCCAAAGACAGCTAGCTACACATACTCTTTAGATTAAAAAGATTTCACTGAACTGCAAGTTAAGGCTGCCACCTGGCCATTCAGAATACTGCATACTACAGAATCAACCTATAAAAAAGAATCGGCCCACAGATGCAATAACTGAGTCTAACTGTAAAGGGCAGGTAAGTAGGGGGCTGGAGCACAAGAGATTTCAGGCATCTCTTAGAGAATGCCCATGGCTTGGAGTTAAGATCAATGGAAACCCTCTCAGGATAACCCAGACAGGACCACTAAACAACGTAAAGCCTGCAGGAATGAAGTTTTGGGTCATCCCATCAGACATGATCCCATAGTCATGGAATATGCGTGCTAAGATAAAGAGCACTCAGAAAAAAATGGCAAAGGAGAGTTAATCAACCAGTGGCAGAGACAAGCACTGTCGTTCTCATACTTGGGTGCATACTCAGTAAATATTTCTGTTTTCTTTTCTTTGATTTTTCTATAGCTCAAGATGGTTTGACTTTATACTACATTAAGGTCTTGCTAATTATATACTAGTATTTAATTACAGTGCATCATGGAGAAATGTCTAAATAATGTTAATGCCTCTGGTTAAGGGATGTGATAGTCTGGGTGGGAATGACCTCCAGGGGTTCATGTGTTTGAACACTGGGTCCCAGCTGGGAGCAGTGTTTGGGGAAGTTTAGGAGGTGTGGCCTTGCCATTGTCTTATCTGAAGATTAAGTACATTTTAAGGAGATTATGTGGGTGCTAAATTGTGAGTGAATGGGCTTGTGGTAGCCAACTGTGTGTCCACTTGCCTGAACCAGAAGTTAAGATACTTGGGTATACATTCAACTGCTAAGTTTTTCCTTTAATACTTCTAAATGGAAAAAAAAATAGCATACTGACTTAAGTAGACTCCATTCTTCATTGTAGGTGGGCCTACATTGAACAAAACAAAAGGAAATTCTCTCTCTCTCTCTCTCTCTCTCTCTCTCTCTCTCTCTCTCTCTCTCACTTTCTCTCTCTCTCCCATATACCCGTTTGGTATATGGTGAGGCTGTTTGGAACTAAAGCCAATAGTGCTTAGGTCTACAGATGGTCAACTTAAAGCCTCAGAGCTTCTTACTCTCCATAGAAATTATACTATTTCTCCTAATTTATATTACAATACTAACACAAGGAATAGATGCACACACAGCGACATGACTACACACACACACACACACACACACACACACACACACTATTGGTTCTGTTTCTCTGGAGAGCCAGCCTCACACAGAAGCAAAGGGAAAATTGAACACTGAAGGTTTCACATTGACACTAATTTCCTAGAAGGATAGTGACATCCCCGCTTTTGCTTTCAATACATTGACCTGAACTCATCACCAGCCTCTATCAACAAGGGGATCAGGAAACATAATCCTATCACGTATCTAGAATGGGGAGAGACTGGAATATTTGGCCAACAGCACTAATTAGCACACTTCCAGGGAGATGCTGCCCGTTGAGGACAGAAGGGGTCACAGAGCTAGGAGTGTTGGCTCTGCCAGGTTCTGAGGCCCGTTTCCTGTTTCCTGAAGCAGTCTATTGATGTGTTATAAAACCCTACGTCAAAAAAAGAAAGAATGGAAAGTAACTAAATTTTTAAAAAAGATATTCTTAGGGTAAGTTCAAGGCTCTGGCCTAGAAGGCAGTGTGGGCACTGTGACAAAAAGCAGATCATTAAGTATTTAGTAGCCACTCCTTACCAGGGCCTTGGCTCGACAGCCTCATTTAGGAGGCAGCTGCACTTGCTGTATTGATTGAAATGGCGTGTGCAAACAAAAGCTGGACCCTTCAGATTTAATGAAGGCGAGGAGTCATCTATGAGCAGAGAACAACTGTTGAACTGATTATGGGAGACAAACCAAGAGTCTGATTAATTCCATGGAGCACCAAGTGCCCAAGGGGAAACCAGCCACAGTTTACAGGAGCCATCTCAGTCAAGATCAGAGACACCTGGCAAATTTCAGTTGACTACTGTTGGCTAGACAGAGCTTCCGATAGGCAGTCAGTTAGATCACAGATAATCCCTGGGCCAGACTCTCCAAGACTCCTTCCTGATCACAGCCTAAATACTCAGGTGGTCCTTCTCACTCCCTGGATATTCTCCAGGCTTTGTCCTCTCTGAGAAGCCTTTTCAACCAACGTGGGAATGTGTGGCTTCTAAGAACCTGTAGCTCTCCGTCTATTCTGTTCCAACCAGTGGCTAAAGAATGCTACACGTCAAAGGCCATACTTGTGCTTCCAAACTGTTTAACATTGCAGTCCACGCTCTCTTTTCAATTACACGTATTTAATTAGTTTTTGTATTGATCTTTTGGCAAACAACCTCAGTTCTAACTTGCATGCTTAGGTAGACTAAAGGGTACCATGTGAGCCTGAGAAAAGTAGGGGTCTGGGAGGGCAGAAGAGGTAATTCTAGGGGCAGAGTGCACAAAAGAGTTAAGAATGAGTGACCCCTCAGCACATGGACCCTTACTCTAGGGAAGACAAAGGCCATCATTAAGAGGGGGGCCATGAACAGCAGGGGTTCCTGATGTGCTGTGTTGGACACCTTGTAATGAGAATAGATTACAATGGCCACTGTAAAAACATCAGCTGTTGAGACCCAGTTTTCAGAGCTAGGGATAAGCATTTAAAATCCTTCACTACACTGAGATACAGCGCCCCCCTCACCCCCGCTCCGATGCACACCTTTCATTAGACAAGTTTTCTCCATGTATCCTGGGCTGACCTCCAACTCTCAATCCTCCTGCTTCAGCTTTCCAAGTCCTAGGATTACAAGAATGTTCCCACTGGGACTTCTAGGCAAAGGGGAGACATGAAAAATATCTTCAGCTGGAAAGAGACCTGGTAAGAGCTGAATTTTAAAAGGAAGCTAAGTCAGAGCAATGTTGAAGGTGGCCAGGAAGAACCAAGGGAGGGATTTCAGGGCTGGGGCTACTGTAATGATCCCCACAATCATTCTTCCAAACTGTTTTGTACTTTCTATCTCCCAAGTCATCAGTGACAACCGACCTCAACCCACACACATCCTCTATTTTCTCCTGAGGGGGAAGAAACTCTTTTCTTTGAGCACTAAGACTCTGAACTGATCACAGTGACTCCCTTCCTCCACAGGGCTCTCCTTTGTGATAGACACCTCCTCCCAGAACTGAAGAGACCCGAAGCTGATGCGGCTCTTCTCATTACACAGCTCCATTCGGCTCCCTCCGAAGCACAGCCATCCTTCACATCTGTGCACTGAGTACCTGGGCTTCCATGTGCCAATTGTGAAGCCTGGTGAGAGAAGATATTTGGTTTAACATTAGCTTGCTTATGTCTGAGGCTGTTTCTGGGTGTTTCTCTCCTCTTTCTTCTCCTTCTTCATTGTTTTTCCCATTTTCATGTATGTCTGTGCTGTGCATATGTGTATGTATCTTTGTATGTATGGACACATGTATGTGAGGGGTTCTATATGCACCTAGAAACCAGGTTGATGTCAGGAATCATCGTTCTAATTATCCATCCAGGTAGGGTTCCCCAGTCAAACCAAGAGCTCACTGATATGGCTAGTCTGACTAGCCAGCTTGCTTGCTCTGGGAATCCCTTGTCTCCATCTCTAAGGTTGGAATTGCAGGTGGGCTCCTACACACACCCAACGTTTACTAGGCTTCTGGGATTCTGAGCTCCAGTCTCCAAGCTTGTATGGTGAGAGCCATAAGCACAAGACAATTCTCCCAGCGAGTTTCTAGGAGGCTTTAGATATATTTGAGTTTGCAAACCAAGTAACAAGAGCCAGATGCTGTGTGCTACAAGACAAAGACTGTCCCAAGAATGCTGTCTACAGATGCTCAGAGGAAACAGGGGCTTGAATACAGGAATCACCACCAAGCATAGCAAGACAGACTTACAATTTACACTGCCTGATTGCCTTCTTGGACTAAGGCACATAACTCCATGAAGTGAGGTGGCTATGACCAAGGGCATGCCCCACCCACAGTGTGTCCAGAAGAAACAGTGAACAGGTACTCTTGAGCTAGCAGAATGCTTGACTTTAAAAAAAAAATCTACTAAGTTGACAAGACAACTTAGAACAACAAGTGCTGCTATAAGCACAATAGTGACTGTGGGGCAGAATAGAAGGCAGGAAGGGCAAGGTAAACTGTCGAGGGAGACATTCTTGCTTATGAGACACAAAGAGAAAGTACCAGCTCTTTCTAAGCATCTTCGTTTGTTCAGGTAGTCTCCAAGTCCTATTTTATCCCACACATGACATTGTGAAATAGACCCTGTTAATATCCCCATTTCTCTGATGACAAAACTGAGGGCTGACTCAGGACACAGAGCTGACAAACAACTGAGCTTCAAAGCCCATGGACTTGTACAACACACTTACCCTATGTCTTCCCTCTAGCTAGCTCCTGAAGTGTCGGGATTTTGATCTGATGACCCTTTCTTTTGCAGTTACCCTGGAATCACGGGTCTGTGTACTCTTAAATCTCTCCTACCCAGATAAGTACAGTAAGAACTTCCTCTGGAAAGTCCAGCAATGACCTCCTGTCTCCTACACCTGATCTGCTCCTCTCCCAGCAGCCTTTGACCCACTAAAGAAGCCCACCAGTTACTGGCCCGCCCTTAATTGGTCTCAGTATTAGTTACTCTTCTTGCTGCAGTGGCAAAACACCCAACAGAGAGAAAAGTGAAGAACGAGCAGTCATCCAGCTGATGGTACGAGAGGATTTACTTCCGAAAGACACCTACCAGAGGCAGGAGGTCAGTGATCTTATTGCATCAAACACGTAAGAACCAGAGAGTAAACAGGAAGTGGGCTGGCCTATAAACCTCAGCGCCAGGTCCCAGGAACCATTTCTTCCATCAAGGCTCCACCCCCTAAAGGTTCTACTATGTTTCCAAACAGTACCATCAGTTCAGGGTCCATGGGAGCCTGTGGGGGACGTTTCTTGTTCAAACAACAACACCCCAGTACTTACTGAGCATATACCCCTCCTCTTCTGCTAGCTCGTAAGGCTCCCAAGCCTTTTCCTAACCAGCTCTCCCACTCTCTCCCCACTGTGCACCACCATCTACCTGCCTTCACACGCCCTGAAACTCCTTGGTGATGAGTGAGCTTAGGGATTTGAGGAATTCTGAAATCAGAAAACCAGAGAGCCTCAGTTCAAATTCTGGTTTCTCCTTTTACCAACTATAGGTTTTGAGCAACAAATGATATTGCTTTAGATTCATATCCAAAATCTATTAAATTAGACTAACCCTAACACCTATCTCATTAGGTCTTTGGGAAACTCGAATGGGATACTTCAGTACAAGGCTGAGAAAGATGAAGAGACTCTGGGCAGCTCAAGCACAGCACACATGGGCCTGGCAGGCCTTGCCCTTCTCTCCCATCCTCTCTGCCTCGCTAGAAACCATTAGATCACACTCCTAAAGCTAGCCACCAAGGTCTGTTCCCTCATTTGGCAAAATGTGGAATAATAATAAAAGTCTTCCTAACCCTGAATGCTAAGGGACAAAACTATTAAAGTATTGAAGTCCAGCAATCAAACCTGCTTTGGCTCACCTAACAACACGCCCAATTAAAATTAAACCCCTTACCCTAGCATAGGCTTTCCCCCTTTACCTTTATAAACCGATGTTTTCCTATGTGTCACATCTGTCTCCTTTCTATCCAGAGTCAGTCCTTTGTCCCCTGGGGACAAATACTCCTCCTTCTCCCTTGTTCTCTTCCCCCTTCCTCCCCATTCTCCATTTCTTGGGGTTGTCTCTGATTTCCTGCTCTGTCCCTCTGGAGCAAAAAACCAAAAGCAACCAAAAATCTCCTTTGTTCTGAGAACTTGGTCTTAGGGGTCCTAAGCTGATACTTTTTCCTTTCAAAAGGAGCCTACATAATGTTGCTAATGATAGGCTGTCTTCCCTGGTCACAGCCTCTGTAAGCTTACAGGACTTTCTTACTAGGAAGTTCAAATCCCAGCAGACCGCTGCTTTAGCCTCCCTCTCTGGGCTTCTCTTTCTGTCCAAACTCTCTGCCATCCATAATATGCTGATCCCATTGAGTCCGTTATGGCTCACAGACCCTGCCTAGCCCAGCCACACCTTTTCTCAAGGTGCTCTGGTGTCCACTCTTCATTCACATGACCAATCAAATCATGCCCCTTGTATTTCAACCCAATCTTCTGAAGTTGCATTTCCTGAATCTTGGGATTCTTTTTCACCTATGCCATATCTTACTTGCCAGTATCCTCTTTTCCCTAGTGAAGCTTCCTTGGTGTGTGGTACAGCTTGTAAAGTCATCCTCATTCTGCTGTTCTCCTGCACATCCCTTGCTTTGTCTGTATCCATGCCTACCAATACTGTTCCTCCTGGAAAGGGAGTCTTGAGAGAGTCTTTGAATCTCCCCTCATGCCAACCATCTTTCTTCTCAAATACCTCTGTCCATCAAGGTTGCCATAGAAGGGTGAAGTGGCTTTTCCCAAACCCAAACAAGCTATTCAATGGGAGTCATTCCCCCAATCTACACAGTACAGACATTATGAGAGACATTAACATGGACAAATGGTTTTCAAATCTACTTATACAGTGAAAGCACTTAAGCAACTGTATTCATTTCTAAGGCTGCGATACCTAACAATGTGGATATCTTAAAACAACAGACATGCATTACCTCACAGCTCTGTAGCCAGAAATCTGAAATCGGGGTATCAGCAGGCCCATGTTCCATCTAATAAGGCAACTTATCCCATGTGTCTTGTAGCGCATGCGGGTTTGCTAGCAATCATGTGCATTTATTGGCTTTCCGCTGTGTAGCCTGTATTGCCACAGGGTACTCTTCTTCTGTGCTCTTGGCTCCAAATGACCATCTTCATCAAAGGAAACTAGTGAACATGTCACCTAATTACTAACATCCTGCTATTATTCTAAAAGGATCATATGCTGACAGACCATGGATTATAAACCCAACACATATTTTTTGGAGGATGTAACTCCATTCCAACTTAAGAAACACTGTCAGTAACTTGTCACCCCAAGGAAAAAACTTCATTTGCCTAGATTCTGCTGTTTAAAATCCTCACACAATTCTAGTGGGCAAAAAGAAGCTGAAAGGCAAGTATTTCAAGTTCAGATCAAGGAATTTCAGAGGTGGCATTGCCTGGTGTTGACTACATTTATGCTGCTTACCATAAGAAATCAGAATAATCCCTAATTTACCTACCCCAAAGATGATTTATAAGAATCGATGAAGCTACACTACAGAGAAATCAGGCCATACCTAGAAGTTTAATTTCCAGCACACTTGAATCCTAGCGTGGGAAGCTACAATTTTAGTAGTGACTG
This sequence comes from Mus caroli, assembly GCF_978045245.1. Classification (NCBI taxonomy): domain Eukaryota; kingdom Metazoa; phylum Chordata; class Mammalia; order Rodentia; family Muridae; genus Mus; species Mus caroli. Next base: position 10,560,495 of record NW_028227274.1, on the reverse strand, counting down.
AAGAGCAGTCTATTTCAGAGACAGAGAGGAGTCCTGATGTGTAAAAGCTGTCAGTGAAGAGCAGTCCCTCTATTTTAGAGATGAAACAGAAACAGTCAGTGATTTACTCAAAGTCAGTGGGGAGCCCTAGAGAGAACTTCAGATCTCCTGTACAGATCACAGTACATCTCCCCAGGAGCCAGTGCTTTTCAGCCTAGATCTCAGGGGTCACCATGATGGAGGACAGTGAGGGGCTGGGACAGGATGGCTCCCTTTTATCTACTTGGTGTGTTGATGTGCTGGTAGGATTTTATTTCTAAAGAGAGGTGTCTGGGGATGCGCTTGGTTGGCAGAGTCTAGCATGAATGAAGCCTGAGTTTAATCCCCAGCACCACATAAACTGGGTGGAGTGGTACAGCCAGGATGGTGGCAGGAGGGTTAAGCTTAAGGTTGTGCTTGCCAAAATAGTTCAAAACCAGATGGGGTGCATAGCACCCTGCAGAGAGAAAGAGGGGGGCATTGGGTGGCAAGATGGAGAACAGGGGTGGAAGACCAGGGTTGGGGGTACTTTCCATAGCTTAGAAATATCACTAAGCTCTGTGCCTGATTATGTTCTCACAGTGGAGTTTATCCTGAATTCTGCATCTTCCCTGCCAACAATGGAGCAGAGAGACTTCAAGTTTTGCATGGTTGAGAATATTATAAAAAGGGACACAACGGGTTAGAGTGATGGCTCACTTGGTGAAGGACTTGCTACATAAGCCTGATAACCTGGGTTAAGAATCCATGTAAAACACAGACACAGGATCACAAACTGTTAGCATCCCTGTGTGTCCATGTGGGGAAGGGTAGGGGAAGACAGGAGAACTGTGAGAAATGAGGGATTCGCCTAGCCTGGCTTACATATATGGGAAGAGATTCTGTCTCAATCAAGATGAAAGGCAAGTTCCAACACTCACAGGTAATTCTCTGACCCCACATGAAAGCCATGGCATGTATGCTCACATGGTGTGTGCACACATGTTCATGTGTGTGTGAGAGAGACACATACACAATCGATTGGTTAACTAATTAACTTTATCTTAAAACAGAAGGGAAGCGAGTGACGTCACCATGCCCAGTACAGAAGGGAGCACATGGGCTCTGCTGCAGCTTGTCACGTGCCTGCTTGCTACTCATTACTGAAATTTGTGTGAGAGGAGCAGAGAGCTAAGACCTCCCAGGGCTCCAATCAGAGTCCTGTCCACCGAGAGCCGGGACGAAATGGACAGCGCAATCTCTTATTCTTATGCTTCTAATCACCAGGAAGCTCAGGAAATTGGAAACGCCCCAGAAACAACATGACTATCAAATACCAGAGCCTGGGTGATCCATCTCCATCTTCACCATGGTGCCCATTACCCTTCACTTCTGCGTCACGGGCGTCCGTAAATCAGCAGTAGAGTTCTTTTGGAACCCTGAGTGAAAGGCACTGGATAAATGTCAGCAGGGATCATTAAGGCCACCTTTTGCTTTAGGCAGATAAATGTTAGTAAGACCATGCTCCAGGAGGCTCCAACAGGGATGCTGGACACATTCAAGGGCCCCAAGATTCAGTAATGTTTTACACAGTCTGAAAAGAAAGATTAGAAAGGAAAGGCATTTTCTACCCCCACACTAAAAATATCCCTCAGGTATAAAAGTCCTCACTAAAGTGTTTGCTTTGCAAGCTAGAAGACCCAAGTTCAAGCTTCAGGAGCCACGGGTTTGCTTGCTTGCTTGCTTGCTTGCTTTGCTTGCTTGCTTGTTTGTTTGTTTTAAGTCAGGTGCATTTGTAATTCCAGTGCTGGGAGGCAGAGGTAGGAACATCACTAGGGCCCACTGGCCAGACAGTGTAGCCCAGGGAAAGACTGTTTGAAAACACAAGGAGGCACAGAGCACCTCAAGAATAACAGCTGAGATTTATCTCTGACTTCAAAATGTACTGACGCCCCTCATGGACACACACACACACACACACACACACACACACACACTCGTGCACTCACAGAGAGAGGGGCAGGGGGAAGGGGAGGGAGAGCAGGAAGGAGTGAGAGAGGGAAAGAGAGATCGATTGATTGATTGATTGATTGACTGACTGACTGAGTGGAACACTGGAAGAGGAGGACAGATTTCTTATCCACTGTTTTCTCTCTGAGATTCTGACATAACACCAGGCAAAGAAGCCAGATAATTTTCAAATGTCATAAATCCATCAGGATAAAACTTTGGAAACCCCACTGAGGCATAAGAATCAAGCCAAGATCACACATGGAGAAGCTATTAGCTCTGTGTCCCTTTTGTCTCCATAAGCCCTCTGTGCCTTGGGCCAAGCCTGCCAGCTAGGCAAATCTACAACAGCTCTGGAATGGATGCCTAGGTCTAGGGATTGTGAGAGTGTCCATAGAAGATATTCTCTCTTCTCAGCTTCAGGATGCTGTGTCTTCCATACTCGATGTGCCATCTCTTTGGTCAGAGCATTTGCAGCTGTATATTAATTCAGTCTAGGCCCTAGTACATGGTTTCCTCATACAGCGAAGATGGGTTGTGCCTTCTGGGAGATCCTCTTTTGTTCATTGTTTTCGTTGTGCTAAAAGCATTCTCAGGACACTACTACAAGGTCCTCTGAGGCCCAAAGTCCAAAACAAAGAGACAAAAGTGGCTCTTCTGGGAAGAGAGGCCAATGTTGTTCATGGTATGTGTGTGAGCCAGGTGGGTGGGAATGTTTATGCTGGAACTTCCAAAGAGACCAGCTTCCAGGGAGGCTCCCTGGAGAGAGGAGACACTGTCAACTCTTGTCTTTGGGGAAAAGCTCCTTCCTGCCTGATAGGAGGCAAGGCCACAGGAGAATTCTGGAATTTCCCACTTAGCAGTCAAGACAAACACCTTTTCCGTGCTATATTTATTTCACACTTAGAAATGAAGCCAAATGGAAGAGTCTGGAATTCAGAGGGAAAATAAAGATAACAACATATTGGGCTCAGTTCTGCTCTTCAGGGAAAACTGCTTCCAGATTTCAAACCCAGTCTTCCCTTCACGCTTCATTCTGGAAGTCAATGGGGAAAACCAACCAGAACCCAGAGGTCACCAACACAGGGATGTATCCATCAGAAATGAGACTGTAAAGTCAGGTTGGCAAAATGGCTCAGCAGGAGCAAAACTTGTCAGCATGTGTTCAGTCTCCTGAATACAAAGCAAAAACAAGATGGTGGGATATGGTAGCTTGCATCTGTAACCCCCTCATTGTTACAAAAAGATTGGAAGCAGACACAGAAGAATCCTCCAGAAGCTTGAGGGCCAGCTATCCCAGAGTATACAACATGACAGCTATAAGATAGACCCTGACCCAACAAAGGTGGAAGGTCAGTTCTTGACAGGTGTCCTCTGATGTCTCCATACACACCTGAGCCCTCCTTATAGACATGCATACAAACTAAAAGGTTATGACGTTTAGTGAATTACTGAAGAACATGCGTAATTGCAAGAGCACATGTAACCAAAGGCACTGCAATGTGCTCTCCACACAATCGGGTTGCAGGATTCCCCGGGGTGGGGAGAGGACTGGGTCCTGTCTTGCTTTCCCTGCTCTCATCAGGGAAAGTCTTCCACTTGCTCTTTTAATGCATGATAGGCCGGAGGAAGAAATTAGACTCAGAAAGGGCTGCCTCCAGGAAGGGTGTTTAGCCGTTTAGAGCTGTTTTCTTTTTTCTCATGCATACATTTGTGGGTTCACAAAGGCCCCATCTGAGCTTCCTGGCTGTAACTTCTGTGGTTCTGGAAAGTTTTCTTCTACTCCTCACCGCCTCTTTCACCTGCATGCTCTGGTGTCCTGCAGTCTGCTTAAACACCCTTCCTGAGAATCTCCTCGTATTCTCGATATAGTCCTTGAGTCCCAAAAGGCCAGAATACAGAAAGAAGGGAAATGGATAAAAGTGAGTCCTCTACTGGTTGCCAACTGTCCCCCTCAGAGCCTTTTCCAATTTACTTCATGGAACATAGACACTAAAGAAGGATCAGCAGCCAAAAGTTTGTAATAGACTTGCTTACAGGGGAGTCAAAAATTGGTAGCAAGGCTAAGTTCTCCATGACTTGAGGAGTCATGATCAGAAGGCAAAGCCAACTGCAGAGATGGAAAGTGTAGGTATAGTTTGCACAGTGTTTCCTTGAGGTGTTTTTTGCACAATGTTTCCTTGAGGTGTTTTCCAGCTTCTAGCTGCACATGTGAGGAAGAATGCCAAAAAAATAAGCGAAAAGCAGCTGCTAAGAAACTGGAAATCAAAGCAGACACTTGAGGAGTCTCATGGTACTAGGAATATAAAAATTGGAGTGCACAGGCTGCCAAGCAGAGGAACCCTAATAAACATACAAGGCTCACCCCTGAGATCCTTGGATGAGTAGGCTCCAAGAACAAAGACAAGCCTGAAATACGCCAGCCTTGCAAGCCTCACTGTGTGTAACCCAACTACAGTGGTTCAAGGTATTGTCTTGGTAGTCTATCCTCTCTCACAATAAAATTAAATCTTCTCTGTGGGGAGACACCATCCATGGAATCTAAAATTTTTCATTCATGTCTAAATTTTAGGTCACTTGTATTCAACACTCCAGAGGATTTAATCAAATGAGCAAAAACAAACTTTTAAAAACATGCTAACTTTGAAGAAAAACTCAAAGATAAATTATTTTGTTAATTTTTAAACAACTATAAGTAATATAATTAATAAAATAAAAGAAAATTTATATATAATTAGAAAACAAAAAGAAGAAAGAACCCAATATTTGGATGTATATGAAGATTAGATGTAGCAGAAGCAAAGATTGGTGAGATGGATATAAATTAATAGAGACTATTTAGCATTGTATTTCCTTAGAGGGAGAAAATAGCAACGGGGCATCAAAAAGTTGAGCAGATGCAAGCGGTATGATGGAATTAGTTTCTTTGAGTGTAATTTCAATATAAAACAGAAAAAAAGAAAGAAACACAGAGAGGTGTTCTAAGGATTTTCTGAAAGAAACACAAAGTTTAAGTTACAGAAACTATCCAAATTCCAACTAAAACTTATATGGTTAAATAAAATCACAAAGACTGAAAAGGGCATCTTCTAAGCAGAGGAAATGGCTGTATGGCTTTCAGAGAGGCAACGATAGGATTATAGCAGACTTTTCAATTGAAACTATGAAGAGAAAAGACAATAGCAAGACATCTTTAATCACTAAAACAATTTACCAACCTAGAAAAATAGCTTTCAAAACAAAGAGCTTTTCTGTGGAGTGCTCAGACATACATGGGGCATCTATCTTACAGCCTCTGTCCCCAAGACTCAGGAAGCTTCATAGAAGAGGAAGAAAGCAACAGAAGAGCAAGCGCTCCCCAGACAGGACACGCCATGATGCTCATGAACTCACACCAGCGCTGGTCTCCTGTCTAAGACCTTCGCAAGACCGAGCCAAGCAGCACTCCAGCATCAATGAGCACTCAGCATCTAGCTGAGAAGCACATGACATTGATGGCTGCTACCAAGGAGTCACTTTTCTTTAAGGATATGGCCCCTGGTATGTTAACCATGCTCCAGGAAGTGATCCCACATCCATGCTTATATGGGCAGCACTGGATGAACTCAGTGAGTTATGATAAAGAAAAATAGAACAGGAAATTGGGGGTGGTATATGGGGAGGGCTTCAGGAGAAATTGGGGAGGGTGAATGAGAGGTAAATGTAATAGAAATGCATTGTATGGGTGAATAGATGAAATTCTATATAAAAATATATGAAGGCTAATAATAGAGGTATTTTTAAGCAATGTAACTGGAAAAAACAAATAAGGCAGAAGAAAACAACCCCGGATACACAATCAGAAACACGTTACTGCAAATCAAGGTGTTTTCCTGGGAGGTATGCACCCTGCAATCTATAAATTAGAAAGAAAGAAAAGCTTGAAATTCCAAGTGTCCGTGACACATCAAGTGGACAGTGATGGAACTAGAACCCAAGGTAATAGACAGACGGCTGGTGGTAGAAGTTAAAGATAAAAGTCAGAATTTTTTGAAATAGGAAAGGGAGCATTCAGAGAAAATTGAGGGAACAACATTAATCTGTGAATGAAACAGCTCCTCTGAAAACTTAACCAAGAAAAGGGCGATCTGGACTATGTGTCTGGAACTTGATGACATTTTAAAAGATAATACGTCACTATAAACAAATTTAGATTCTGAATTTGTAAATTTAGGTGAAAGGAATAAATCCTTGAAAAATTCAACAAAGCTAATACAAGAGCTAGCCCATCCAAAAAGTCCTAGATTTGCCTAAAATTTTCATCTCCTTTTACAGTTCACTGCCATCAGCACAAAGCTCCTTGTGAGCTTTGCCTGTAACTATGTGACATTCTGTTGGAAGTGTTGCTCTTTTCAGTAGAAGGCACTGAAATGGCAGAAGAGGGGAAAGTTTTGTTTCTTCCTGATTGCAGATGCACCTCTGTGGCTCACACAGCAGCAGCGGGCCACACAGGAAGGGTCACTCAGCTTGCTAGGCCCCTTATTTCCCTATTCCTCAGCCTCTGCCTAGTGGTATTCCAGCAATGGATTTCCTACTTTAGGTGACACATATGCTACCTATGGGCTGCAAGACCTCCAGCTTGAAGCTTCCTTTATCATCCTGAGCTAACTCTATGCCACCAGCCTTGGCACACTTTAGACCGGCTTTGACTCAGGAAAACTCAACAAATTTCTCAAGCATCCAATGGGTATAACCCATGGAAGAGGCCTTACTCCAACTTTTGTTCCTGCCTTGGGAACCATGCAACAACTCTAGGACAGTCTAGAGATTTTTATTCTCCTTCCTTAACAGGCAAAAAAGTAAGCAGACGGTGAACTTCCACATTAGCCTTTCCTTTTTCAAACTCTCAATGGTACTTTTCTCCCAGCTACATCTTTATGCGCTGATTAAGAAAAAAAACACTCCATATAAAAATAAATCCAGATGTTTTGTGTTCTACTATTATTTCCTTATAAAATTGAGAGAAGTACTTTTCTAATATTTATTTTTTTTGGAACTGTGATTAAACTCATGACCTCATATAGGCCAGGCAGGTGTAACCCAACCCAGTCATTGATCTTTCCATTTTTATTCATTTGTTTGTTTGTTTTATTTGTTTGTTTGTTTTATTTGTTTGTTTGGGTTGTTTATTTTTGAAACCCATCCAAATTCTCCCCTTTGCTCTCCTCCCTGCTCTCATGCACTCTTTTTGTCATGAATCATTATTGCATGCATATGTGTATTTGTATAAACATGCATTCCTAAATATAACCTCTTGATATCATTGATCGTTTTTAAAAGGCTTATGAAGAATAAAAACAAAGGAAAAATCATTCCATCCTCATTATATGAGGGCATTTTTAAAAGGTTTGCTCTATGTGTTATTTTATACGTGTGCAAGTCCATGTGGAGGTGTGCACACTTAAGTGCAGCACCCATAGTGCCGGGAGAAGGCACTGTGTCTTCTGGAGCTAGATTTACAGGGAGTTGGGGGCCACACAGCTTGAATGCTGGGATCAGAATTTGTGTCCTCTGGAAATAATTATACACTGATAACTTCTGAGCCACAGCCCAATATATATCTTGATACTTATACAAAATTTTGACAAAGACAATGCAAGGAAAAGCAGTATCTGCCATGAACACAAACCAGGAACTGATAAGTTTAAACTTAGAACTATATATCCTGGTGATATTTCAAAAGAATAGTTTGTCATGGCCAAATACAGTGAAAACTATCATTTATCATGCTATAAAAATATAGAATGAAAAGTTTATATCACTAAACTCAGAAATTTAATACTAACCCCAAATTTTTTAAAAATCTGACAAGAATTAAGTTAATCTAGGAAGGCTGTTATAAGTAGAATATATAAGATCATATTCCTATATGTTAGTAACACACTGTCCCCTAAATGCCATTTATAATATTGCATATAACAAATGTACCCTAAAATGCCATTTATAGTAATATGAAAACTGCCTGATATGGGCAGGAGAAACCAAATGAAGCAGGGACAAAACTATGCGTATTTTATAAAATACTCCTGAGAGAAATTGAAAATTGAATGGAGGAACACACATATTCATGAACTGAAAACCTCAATATCATAAGGATGTAAGTCTTTCTTAAATTGTTTTATAGCTTCAATATAATTATAATAAAAAACCCATCGACTGCTGTGGAAATGAGATGAGTGTAAAAGGAAGGTATCAGCAATGAAGACGGGAAGTTACATCATCACATAACAAGCTGTATTGTAAGCTATAGTAATTGAGACATAGTAACAGTTGGTACAAGGATCAGCAGTAGGAACGGAAGGACAGCATAAGCCTAGAAACAGAGCCACCCTGATACGACCACTCATTTACAACAAGCATTCTATTGGATTTAGTGTGGGAAGAAATGGGCTACTCAATACATGGTGCTAGAATAATTGAATTTCTATATATGAATAAAATTAACCTTGATCCATGCCTCAAACCAAACCCTAAAATCAATTCCAGATGGATGATAGAGAAAAGGCAAGTGCAAGAGAAAAGGCAATAAAGTCAGTAAGAGGCAATGCCAGGGAGTAACTGCCCAACCAGGACAAGGCTATGAAGAGAGAGTTCCTAATCTGTCGCCAGCCAGAAAACAACTGCCTGGGCAGTAACTGCAGCACCCGACCTTATTAGCATAAAAGCTTTGCCTGGTAAGAGAGACTATGAGTGGAGCTCAAAGCAGACATGTAAGTGGAACAGCTCATCCAAACTTTAAAAACAGAAACAAATTTCCTGATTCCTTTAAATGGCCAGAGGTACTTCACAAGAATGAATATCTGAACAGGAAATGAACACACAGAAAGAACACACTTCCATTTGTCACCATGAACTACAAATCAAATCACAAAGACACTCAAACATCATCATTAAAATGAAAAATAACAAAACAAGAACAGAACAAAATGTAACCAAAGCAACCAAGTCCTGGCAAAGGCACAGGGCAACTGCACCTCCCCTCTCTCCACCCCACCCCCCAGACCCTCACTGCTTTTAACATTTTCTAGAAAAACTGGTGATGTTTACTAAGGTCAAGTGTGAACATGATGATGACCTGGCAGTTTTACTCCTAGGTAAAAGAAATGCATGTATGTCCTACAATGCATAAAAGTGTGTGCTAGGGGGTAGAGCAATGATCCAGTGGTTAAGAGCACTGACTGTTCTTCCAGAGGACCTGAGTTCAGTTCCCAACACTGACATGGTGATTCACAAGCATCAGTGACTACAGTCTCTGGGAATCCGACTATCCTGGCCTTCACAGACATCAGTCACACACATGTACACAGATTTACATGCAGGCAAGACACCCGTACACATAACATAAAAATAAATTTTAAAAACTGTGTTTTAGATTCAATATTTCTAATTCTCCCAAATTAGAAATTACTCCAATTTCTTATTCAAAAAGAACATATGCATAAGCCAATGTATGTTATTAAAAATTCTGGTTATTTTTAGCAGTGAAAACAAACCAACAAATTACAAATTTACCATGAAATTACAAATTTACCAAGGTAAATCTGAGCGGTTTTGTGTCACAGATATCCAACTGTACATAGTGCATGATGCTAGTCACATGAGTTTAATTTTTACATCACTGAAATTTAAATATAATTGCATCAGCCCCTTATAGATGCGACCAGAAAAGAAATTCCTCCCGTCACATAATAGTAAAAACACCAAATGCACAAAACAAAGAAAAATATATTAAAAGCAATAAGGGAAAAAAGTCAAGAAACATAAAGCAGACCTGTCAGAATTACACCAGACTTCTCACCAGAGACTATGAAAACTAGAAGATCCTGGACAGATGTTATACAGACCCTAAGAGAACACAAATGCCAGGCTAGGCTACTATACCCAGCAAAACTCTCAATTACTATAGATGATGAATCTGAGATAGTCCATGACAAAACCAAATTTACATAATATCTTTCCATAAATCCAGCATTACATGGGATAATACATGGAAAATGCCAACACAAGGAGGGAAACTACACCCTAGAAAAAGCAAGAAAGTAATTTTCTTTCAACAACCCCAAAAGAAGATAGCCACACAAACATAAAAACAACATAAAAAAAACAGGATGCAAAAATCACTATTCCTTAATATCTCTTAACATCAATGGACTCAATTCCTCAATAAAAAGACATAGAAAAATAGACTGGATATGTAAACAGGATCCAGCATTTTGCTGCATACCAGAAATGCACCTCAGTGTCAAAGGCAGACACTACCTCAGAGTAAAGGGCAGGAAAACAATTTTCCAAGCAAATGGTCCCAAGAAACAAGCTGGAGTAGCCATTCTAATAACAAATAAAAGCAAATTCCAACCAAAAGATATCAAAAAGGACAAGAAAGGACACTTCATACTCATCAAAGGAAAAATCCACCAAGGGAACTCTAAATTCTGAACATCTATGCTTTAAATGCAAGGCCACCCACATTCATAAAAGAAACTTTACTAAAGTACACATTGCACCTCACAAAATAATGGGAAAATTCAACACCCACTCTCATCAATGGACAAATCATGGAAACACAAGCTAAACAGAGACACAATGAAACTAACAGAAGTTATGAACTAAATGGATTTAACAGATATTTATAGAACATTTCATCCTAAAACAAAAGAAATATACCTTCTTCTCAGCACCTCATGGTAACTTCTCCAAAACTGACCATATAATCAGTCACAAAACACATACAAGAAGATTGAAATAATTCCATGCATTATATCAAATCACCATGGACTAAGGCTGGACTTTAATAGCAACAAAAACAACAGAAAGCCCTCATACACATGGAAGCTGAACAACACCCTACTCAGTGATAACCTGGTCAAGGAAGAAATAAAGAAAGAAATTAAAGACATCTTAGAATTTAATGAAAATGATGGCACAGAATACCCAAACTTATGGGACACAATGAAAATGGTGCTAAGAGGAAAACTCATCTCTGAATGCCTCTGAAAAAGAAACTAGTAAGAGCATACACTACCAGCTTAACAGCACAACTGAAAACTCTAGAAGAAAAAGAAGCAAATACACACAAGAGGAGTAGATGGTAGGAAATAATCAAACTCCAGGTTGAAATCAACCACGTAGAAACAAAAAGAACTACACAAAGAATCAGCAAAACCAGGAGCTGGTTCTTTGAGAAAGTCAACAAAATAGATGAACCCTTAGGCAGACTAACCAAAGGGCACTGAAACAGTATCCAAATTAACAAAATCAGAAATGAAAAGGCAGACATAACTATTGCCCGCGCTTTTGTTCCCCTGGTAAGAACACGCTCAGGGCAACCGGAATCTTCTGCAGCACAAACTTTATTGCTTACCCCATCAGGAGCCAGTGGAGAAAGGAGCCAGAGAGAGAGAGAGATGGCGGAGCCCCCTCCCTTTTATGGAGGACTGTCCTCCGCCTCGGGACGTGTCACTCCCTGATTGGCTGCAGCCCATCAGCCGGAGTTGTCGTCACGGGAAAGGCAGAGCACATGGCGTGGAAAGCTACCCCGGCACATGCGCAGCTTGCTTGTTTACTACTTAGAACACGGGTGTCAGTGCCATCAGCGCCATCTTGTAATGGCAAATGTGAAGGCGGCTCCTTACATCTCCCCCTTTTCTTTTATATAAGAGCAATAGGCCACCCATATTAATGAGAGTGGAGATAGAGGTCAAATCCCCAGTGTGTAAAATAGGGGCTTTACACAAAACCTCCTCCCAGGCTCATCACCCAAAGGGGTCTTGGTCCGCTCCCGTGTCGTTTTTCCTGGGGGAAGGACACTTGGACACTCAACCTTCTTGAAAGATGACATGTCTCCCTAGAATAGGCTCATATATGCCACAGAGCCCTTCTACTGCAGTGCTTAGCCATGCAACTCTCTCGGGCTGCTGAAGCACACTCACTCTATCCCGTGCAATGAGACTAGCCTCGTGGGGTGCAAGAGCTGAGTGGCCAGCGACCTATTGCTTAAGCATAGATAACCATATATCAGGGGAAGCACCATGTTCTAGTGCTGCAAGTGCCTGGGAAATAATCACCATGTCTCTCCTAGTTTCACGGGCCTTAAGCTTACAGACCAATCAAAGAAGCAACACTAATCCACAGCAAAGAACAGCTCCAAATAATTCCACCCCCACCCATTCTTTAAAGAAGGAAAATGTTGAAAAGATAGTCCTTAGGTCAGGGACAGGTCCAAGTGCGTGGGGCAAGTCTCAATTTTTGAAGGGTCTGTTCAAATTTAGCCGTCCAATTCTGTATCTCCCAATGCTGCTCTCCCTTTGTTGTTATCGCACTGGACATCACCAAGACGAGGGACATCAGTATTCCTTTGGTCAGTCTGGATTTTTCGGGTGAGTCTCTCTGGTATCCAAAATGGGTTGTCTTCATTCTGTGGAAAAACACAAACAGCTCCCCTGGATCTTATCAAAATAGAATCCGGGCCTTTCCATTTGTTATTTAAAACATCTTTCCATTTAACCATCTCTTTGGGCCTATCTGGCTCTGAACAATGTCGTTCAGCCGCGGTATGGCCATGAGAATCAAGATTTAAAAAATTGAGTGTAAAAAGTGCTGTAGACACAGACACTCTTGGTACTCGGGGTAGAGCCTCCTCGACTCCCCCTTTCTGTTTTATTAGATGGAAGTCCAGTCAGGTGGGTCACGTCCATCTGACGGCAGAACTGTTGGAATTTTTGAGATGTATAAGCTGGTCCATTATCAGTCTTAAGTAGTTTGGGTTTTCCCCAAGCACTCCATGCCTTAAGGCAATGTTGAATCACATGTGAGGCCTTTTCTCCGGTTAAAGGAGAGGCAAACATGATGCCAGAGCATGTGTCAATGGACACATGGAGATATTGAAGTTTTCCAAAGGAAGAAACATGTGTAACATCCATTTGCCAGACCTGTAGAGGTCGAATACCGCGTGGGTTAATTCCCACCTGAGGAACTGGCAAGAACTCACAGCAGCTTTGACATTGAGTAACAATGTCACGGGCTTCTTTTCTCGTCAAGGAGAAACGGCGGCGTAATGTTTCAGCCATCACATAAAAATTGTTATGAAAATTTCTTGCAGCCTCTATCGGGGATGTTAGGGCAGCAGCCACCACTTTAGTGGCTTTATCTGCCAAATCATTCCCCAGAGCCATGGGGCCAGGTAGGCCTGAATGGGCTCTAACATGAGTAATATAAACAGGAAATCTTCTAGATAACAAAACTAATTGTATCTGCTGAAAAATATTGGCAACTTTACTGGAAGGCTTAATCACTCCAGCCATTTCTAAAAAATTAAGGGGTTCTAAAAAGGTTTTTAAAACTTCTAAAACCACTAAACACTCTACCACTTGAGGTGAATTTTCATTATATTGTTTGGATACTACTTCACCATTAGCCACATAGACACCTATGCCAGTTTTTGATCCATCAGTATATACCACAACCCCATTTTTAAGTGGGTTTCTTACTGTTATTTGTGGAAACACAACAGATTGATTTTGGGCGAACTGTAAAATTGGATGTTTTGGATAATGGTTATCTATTTGTCCTGAAAAGGAGGTAACTAAAACTGCCCAATCATTAGATGTGGCTGCCAAGGTCTGAACCTGTCAAAAGTCCAATCTCTCTGCTCTGGAGTCAAAGCAGCAGCGTTTGCTCGGGCCTGCGTTTGTGCAGCCTCTTGCCATAGAGCTCTCCATTCCATATATTTGCCCGCATTGGGGAGAGCGGCTTTTGCAATCATTTGCCAGTCGGCAGGAGTTAGTGCCATGCCGGCAAGCCTGTCTAACTGCACCAAAGTAAAATTAGCATTGGCTCCATATTTACGGACCAATTCAGCAAGCTTTTTCATCTGTATATACTCTACTGGAGCGTGGACACACCCACCCTCGGCTCCTTCAAAGACCGGAAATGCCTGTTGCATCTTCCTTTGTTCCTCTCTTGGAATGAACGAGTCTGCGCACTGCCCCTCTGCCCAGGGCTGATGTACTACGCAGGGCGGGGGCTCCACATAGGGCGGAGGTGCACTATGACCCTGAAGCCAACTGCCCTGAGGCCAAGCAGCAAGCTGGCCTTTGCCAGCCGCTTTTGGCTTTTTTCTTGACTTAAAAGCTCGAATTTCTCTCTCATAATGAGCTGCTCCCTCCTCCAAGTCTGTTTCCTCAGAAGGGCTAATTTCTTTATCTGATTCACAGCTACTAAGAACTGGCTCTTTAAACTCATCTCTTTTCTCCCCTTTCCTTCCAATCTCTCCCCAGGTATTCTTCCCTGACATTAGCTTTTCTTTTTTCCTTTGTTTTTTCTCCTCTTTCCTTCTAATCTCTCCCCAGGTATTCTTCCCTGACATTAACTTTTCCTTGGGTTCAAGACCCATGGAAAGGCCTGTATACTTATTTGGCCCACCATGTTTCCTCTTTTTTTCTGCTCTCTCTCCCCGCTTTACTTCTGATAGACTGTCTTGAATTTCGTTCAGAATTCTCCACCCCATCTTAACTGCTTGTTGACATATGAAAAGAAACAAAAAGGCTTTTAACACTAGAGAAAGTTCAAGACCAGACATACCTTGTAAAGCTGTAACGCGCCGTCCGTTCCCCAGCTGAAGAGTTCTGAATCTATGTCGGATCCTTCTCAATAGTCTGTTTCCGGGAACACTTCATTAACCACAGTTCCCCAGCTGATGAGTCCTGAACCTACACCGGGTCCTTCTCAACAGTCTGTTTCCGGGAACACTTCATTAACCGCTCCTTCTCCGTGATGCAGTAGCTCGCGGGTTCCGGCACCATTTATTGCCCGCGCTTTTGTTCCCCTGGTAAGAACACGCTCAGGGCAACCGGAATCTTTTGCAGCACAAACTTTATTGCTTACCCCATCAGGAGCCAGTGGAGAAAGGAGCCAGAGAGAGAGAGATGGCGGAGCCCCCTCCCTTTTATGGAGGACTGTCCTCCGCCTCGGACGTGTCACTCCCTGATTGGCTGCAGCCCATCAGCCGGAGTTGTCGTCACGGGAAAGGCAGAGCACATGGCGTGGAAAGCTACCCCGGCACATGCGCAGCTTGCTTGTTTACTACTTAGAACACGGGTGTCAGTGCCATCAGCATCATTTTGTAATGGCAAATGTGAAGGCGGCTCCTTACACATAACAACAGAAACAGAGGAAATTTTAAAAAATCATCAGATCCTACTACAAAAGCCTATATTCAACAAAACTGGAAAATCTGGATGAACTGGACAATTTTCTAGACAGATACCACATACCTAAGCTAAGTCAGGATCAGATAAACCATCTAAACAGTCCCATAACCCCTAAAGAAATAGAGCAGTCATTAAAAATCTTTCAAACAAAACAAAACAAACAAACAAAAAAGCCCAGGACCAGATGGGTTTAGTGCAGAACTCTATCAGACCTTCACCGAGGACCTAATACCAATACTCTTCAAACTATTCCACAAAATAGAAACAGAAGGAACACTACACAATTCATTCTATGAAGCCACAGTTACACTGTGCATTCTCCCTTGGAGATGGAACGGTTTCTGTCTAATCAGGAACCTGTCACAATTTCCTTCCAAAGAGGACTTCATAAGAGATTATTTTCTACTTCTTTCATGTTTAATGTTCCAAATAGATTTTAAAAACTTGTTGAGTGCGTATTAGTTTTAGCTTCAGAAGATATTATGTATATTTAAGAGGCATTTAACTATTATAAATTATTTTAATGACTTAAGAAAAAGATTAGGGTTTAGAAAACAAATCTTTGTTCAACTTCTAACTAGATAATTGATGTAGGTTATATACAACAAGCAGATTGGTTTAGCCTCAGGCTTTTAAAAAATACATAATAAAATATCTGAAATAAATTGCCATGCCTACTTCCAGCTCTGAGGCTTGAATAACATCAACATTATCATTAGGAACGAGTGAAGCAAAGAGCTGATGAAGATGGAGAAATGAAGGTGAGAAGAGCTGCAGAGATGAACTTCTATAACAAGTCTGGCCTAGGGCTAAAACCCCTTTCAAAATTTTTATGACCAAACAAAATTGATTTCCTTTATTTTCAACAATAAATGGCCTTTTAAAATACCTAAAATAAATATGTAAAGAAGCAAAAATTTAAAAATTAAAAAAGTAAAATAAAAGAAAAAATAAATATAAAAGAAAATGAACCTCAGATGTATCTTGGATTTTAAGCAGAAAAACTAAGTCATACATCTAAATGTAAAATCTAGATTCCAGATTCCAAAGAAAACAGAAGAAAATCTTGGTAACCATTGGCATTATCAACCAACCAACCAATCAACCAACCAACCAACCACCACCACCACCAACAACAACAACAAAAACATAAAAGAATATATATACTTGAACAAGTAAAAACAATCTGTGCGGTGTGTGTGTGGGGGAACAGTTAAAAGAATAGAAGATTAGCTAGTAGAAATAGTATTTGAAATTCCTGGATCATCTTAGCAATGATTTGCATCCAGAATATATAAAGAACTCTCCAAGCTCAACAACAGAGAAGAGAACCACAGTGATTTACACACATGAATGGGCAAGGTATCTAAATAAGTGCTTCATCAAGGAAACCAATCTGATGGTGAATATGCACAGGGAAAATATGCATGGTATCATTAACAGAGAAATGCAGAGCAAAAGCATACTGCGCTGACACGATACACCCAACAGAGCGATTACAGCACAGACAAACACTGAACTCTGAATTAATTTCACAAAGTTAACTTTATCTGTGATACTTGTGAAATGTTTAATAATTTCAGATTTTTGTGTTTTTTTTTTTAACATTTAAGAATGGTTGTGGAAGAAAAAGCAGGCTGAGAAAGAAATTAGGCAAACAACACCCTTCTCAATAGTCACAAATAATATAAAATATCTTGGCGTGACTCTAACTAAGGAAGCGAAAGATCTCTATGATAAGAACTTCAAGTCTCTGAAGAAAGAAATTAAAGAAGATCTCAGAAGATGGAAAGATCTCCCACGCTCATGGATTGGCAGGATCAACATTGTAAAAATGGCTTTCTTGCCAAAAGCAATCTACAGATTCAATGCAATCCCCATCAAAATTCCAACTCAATTCTTCAACAAATTAGAAAGAGCAATCTGCGAATTCATCTGGAATAATAAAAAACCTAGGATAGCAAAAACTCTTCTCAAGAATAAAAGAACCTCTGGTGGAATCACCATGCCTGACCTAAAGCTTTACTACAGAGCAGTTGTGATAAAAAACTGTATTGTACTGGTATAGTGACAGATAAGTAGACCAATGGAATAGAATTGAAGACCCAGAAATGAACCCACACACCTATGGTCACTTGATCTTCGACAAGGGAGCTAAAACCATCCAGTGGAAGAAAGACAGCATTTTCAACAAATGGTGCTGGCACAACTGGTTGTTATCATGTAGAAGAATGCAAATCGATCCATTCCTATCTCCTTGTACTAAGGTCAAATCTAAGTGGATCAAGGAACTCCACATAAAACCAGAGACACTGAAATTTATAGAGGAGAAAGTGGGGAAAAGCCTTGAAAATATGGGCACAGGGGAAAGATTCCTAAATAGAACAGCAATGGCTTGTGCTGTAAGATCGAGAATTGACAAATGGGACCTCAAGAAACTGCAAAGTTTCTGCAAGGCAAAAGACACCGTCAATAAGACAAAAAGACCACCAACAGATTGGGAAAGGATCTTTACCTATCCCAAATCGGATAGGGGACTAATATCCAATATATATAAAGAACTCAAGAAGGTGGACTCCAGAAAATCAAATAACCCCATTAAAAAATGGGGCTCTGAACTGAACAAAGAATTCTCACCTGAGGAATACCGAATGGCAGAGAAGCACCTGAAAAAATGTTCAACATCCTTAATCATCAGGGAAATGCAAATCAAAACAACCCTGAGATTCCACCTCACACCAGTCAGAATGGCTAAGATCAAAAATTCAGGTGACAGCAGATGCTGGCGAGGAAGTGGAGAAAGAGGAACACTCCTCCATTGTTGGTGGGATTGCAAGCTTGTACAACCACTCTGGAAATCAGTCTGGCAGTTCCTTAGAAAATTGGACATATTACTTCCAGAGAATCCAGCAATACCTCTCCTGGGCATATATCCAGAAGATGTCCCAACCGGTAAGAAGGACACATGCTCCACTATGTTCATAGCAGCCTTATTTATAATAGCCAGAAGCTGGAAAGAACCCAGATGCTCCTCAACAGAGGAATGGATACAGAAAATGTGGTACATTTACACAATGGAGTACTACTCAGCTATTAAAAGGAATGAATTTATGAAATTCCTAGGCAAATGGATGGACCTGGAGGGCATCATCCTGAGTGAGGTAACATAATCACAAAGGAACTCACACAATATGTACTCACTGATAAGTGGATATTAGCCCAGAAACTTAGGATACCCAAGATATAAGATACAGTTTGCTAAACACATGAAACTCAAGAAGAATGAAGACTGAAGTGTGGACACTATGCCCCTCCTTAGAATTGGGAACAGAACACCCATGGAAAGAGTTACAGAGACAAAGTTTGGAGCTGTGATGAAAGGATGGACCATCTAGAGACTGCCATATCCAGAGATCCATCCCATGATCAGCATCCAAACGCTGACACCATTGCATTCACTAGCAACATTTTGCTGAAAGGACCCAGATATAGCTGTCTCTTGTGAGACTATGCCGGGGCCTGGCAAACACAGAAATAGATGCTCACAGTCAGCTAGTGAATGGATCACAGGGCCCCCAATGGAGGAGCTGGAGAAAGTATCCAAGGAGCTGAAGGGATCCGCAACCCTATGGGTGGAACAACATTATGAACTAACCAGTACCCCGGAGCTCTTGACTCTAGCTGCATATGTATCAAAAGATGACCTAGTCGGCCATCACTGGAAAGAGAGGCCCATTGGACTTGCAAACTTTATATGCCCTAGTACAGGGGAACGCCAGGGCCAAAAAAATGGGAATGGGTGGGTAGGGAAATGGGGGGGAGGGTATGGGGGACTTTTGGGATAGCATTGGAAATGTAATTGAGGAAAAGATGTAATAAAAAAAAAAGAATGGTTGTGGATGGATTAACAAAGAACCACAACACATTTATTGTAGAAATCTGGCCCACAGAGAAAGCCTCTTGCTCATCCCAACAATCTACCCAGAACAACAGAATTCTCCAAGGACCAAGACTTAATTGTCAGAAATGTTAATACCTACAGTGTAGCTAGATGGCTTGGGGCATGCGCACCCCATGAATCAAGCCTGTAGAGGATGATATGGAGAGATGGACAGGCAGATCAAACAAAACATTCACCCAGAATAGCAAAGCACATTAAGCCAGCCCCCCCCCCCCCAGGGATTGATACATCACTGGAGACAAACTATATAGAGTACAGACATGAATCAGACGCCTACTATAAGCCTTCCAGTATTTTATATACTTATAATCAAAATTTATGGGAAGCTATGTGGTCAGAATGCAAATAGGTGTCATCAGAAACAGAAAAGGCACTTGGTGATTTGAAGAAACAAGTCTCTAACATTATGCAGTATGAGGCACCATCTTCCTGAACAGGTTCCTCTTGCTAAGGAAATCTTTTTTCCCATCCATTCCTCCACTCGCTCCCTTTTTGAGCATGTGTGCCTATGTGGGTATGTATATAATAATTATGCATGTATGTTGGTGTGAACCTGTGCCCATGGCATGTGTGTAGAAACCAAAGGAGGATGCTGAATGTCCTGGTGCATCAGTCTCCACCTTATTCAGACAGGGTCTCTTAGTGATCTGGACCTAGGCTGGCAGCCAGCAAGCTTCAGTGATTCCACTGTCTCTAACCTCCACCCAAGGACTGCATCTATAGACCGTATTTATATAATGTTTCTGTATGCTTTGTCCATGGATGCTAGGGATTCAGATTCAGGTCCTTGTGGTTGCTCAGTAAGCACTTATATCTTTTTTTTTTTATATTTTTATTACATATTTTCCTCAATTACATTTCCAATACTATCCCAAAAGTCCCCCATAGCGCCCCCCACTTCCCTACCCACCCATTCCCATTCTTTTGGCCCTGGCATTCCCCTATATTGGGGCATATAAAGTTTGCAAGTCCAATGGGCCTCTCTTTCCATTGATGGCCGACTAGGCCATCTTTCGATACATATGAAGCTAGAGACAAGAGCTCCAGGGTTCTGGTTAGTACATCATGTTGTTCCAACAATAGGGTTGCAGATCCCTTTAGCTCCTTGGGTACTTTCTCTAGCTTCTCCATTGGGAGCCCTGTGATACATCCAATAGCTGACTGTGAACATCCACTCCTGTGTTTGCTAGGCCCCGGCATTGTCTCACAAGAGACAGCTATATTTGGGTCCTTTCAGCAAAATCTTGCTAGTGTATGCAATGGTGTCAGCGTTTAGAAGCTGATTATGGGACGGATCCCTGGATACAGCAGTCTCTAAATGGTCCATCCTTTCATCACAGCTACGAACTTTGTCTCTGTAACTCCTTCCCTGGGTGTTTTGTTCCCAATTCTAAGAAGGTGCACAGTGTCCACACTTTGGTCTTCATTCTTCTTGAGTTTCATGCGTTTATCAAATTGTATCTTATATCTTGGGTATCCTAAGTTTTGGGCTAATATCCACTTATCAATGAATACATATTGTGTGAGTTCTTTTGTGATTGTGTTACTTCACTCAAGATGATGCCCTCCAGGTCCATCCATTTGGCTAGGAATTTCATAAATTCATTCTTTTTAATAGCTGAGTAGTACTCCATTGTGTAAATGTACCATAATTTCTGTATCCATTCCTCTGTTGAGGGACATCTGGGTTCTTTCCAGCTTCTGGCTATTATAAATAGGGCTGCTATGAACATAGTGGAGCATGTGTCCTTTTTACCGGTTGGGACATCTTCTGGATATATGCCCAGGAGAGGTATTGCTGGATCCTCCAGTAGTACTATGTCCAATTTTCTGAGGAACCGCCAGACTGATTTCCAGAGTGGTTGTACAAGCTTGCAATCCCACCAACAATGGAGGAGTGTTCCTCTTTCTCCACATCCTCGCCAGCATCTGCTGTCACCTGAATTTTTGATCTTAGCCATTCTGACTGGTGTGAGGTGGAATCTCAGGGTTGTTTTGATTTGCATTTCCCTGATGATTAAGGATGTTGAACATTTTTTCAGGTGCTTCTCTGCCATTCGGTATTCCTCAGGTGAGAATTCTTTGTTCAGTTCTGAGCCCCATTTTTTAATGGGGTTATTTGACTTTCTGGAGTCCACCTTCTTGAGTTCTTTATATATATTGGATATTAGTCCCTTATCTGATTTAGGATAGGTGAAGATCCTTTCCCAATCTGTTGGTGGATTTTTTGTCTTATTGATGGTGTCTTTAGCCTTGCAGAAGCTTTGTAGTTTCATGAGGTCCCACTTGTCAATTCTCGATCTTACAGCACAAGCCATTACTGTTCTATTCAGGAATTTTTCCCCTGTGCCCATATCTTCAAGGCTTTTCCCCACTTTCTCCTCTATAAGTTTCAGTGTCTCTGGTTTTATGTGAAGTTCCTTGATCCACTTAGACTTGACCTTAGTACAAGGAGATAGGAATGGATCGATTCGCATTCTTCTACATGTTATCAACCAGTTGTGCCAGCACCATTTGTTGAAAATGCTGTCTTTCTTCCACTGGATGTTTTTAGCTCCCTTGTCGAAGATCAAGTGACCATAGGTGTGTGGGTTCATTTCTGGGTCTTCAATTCTATTCCATTGGTCTATTTGTCTGTCACTATACCAGTACCATGCAGTTTTTATCACAATTGCTCTGTAGTAGAGCTTTAGGTCTGGCATGGTGATTCCACCAGAGGTTCTTTTATCCTTGAGAAGAGTTTTTGCTATCCTAGGTTTTTTGTTATTCCAGATGAATTTGCAGATTGCACTTTCTAATTCATTGAAGAATTGATTTGGAATTTTGATGGGGATTGCATTGAATCTGTAGATTGCTTTTGGCAAGATAGCCATTTTTACAATGTTGATCCTGCCAATCCATGAGCATGGGAGATCTTTCCATCTTCTGAGATCTTCTATAATTTCTTTCTTCAGAGACTTGAAGTTTTTATTATACAGATCTTTCACTTCCTTAGTTAGAGTCACGCCAAGATATTTTATATTATTTGTGACTATTGAGAAGGGTGTTGTTTCCCTAATTTCTTTCTCAGCCTGTTTATTCTTTGTGTAGAGAAAGGCCATTGATTTGTTTGAGTTAATTTTATATCCAGCTACTTCACCGAAGCTGTTTATCAGGCTTAGGAGTTCTCTGGTGGAATTTTTAGGGTCACTTATATATACTATCATATCATCTGCAAAAAGTGATATTTTGACTTCATCTTTTCCAATTTGTATCCCTTTGATCTCCTTTTGTTGTCGAATTGCTCTGGCTAGGACTTCAAGTCCTAAAACAAAAGGATATACCTTCTTCTCAGCACCTCATGGTACCTTCTCCAAAATTGACCACATAATTGGTCACAAAGCAGGCCTCAACAGATATAAAAATATTGAAATTGTCCCATGCATCCTATCAGATCACCATGGACTAAGGCTGATCTTCAATAACAAAATAAATAATAGAAAGCCAACCTTCACGTGGAAACTGAACAACACTCTTCTCAATGATACCTTGGTCAATGAAGGAATAAAGAAAGAAATTAAGGACTTTTTAGAGTTCAATGAAAATGAAGCCACAACATACCCAAACTTATGGGACGCAATGAAAGCATTTCTAAGAGGAAAACTCATAGCTATGAGTGCCTCCAAAAGGAAACTAGAGAGAGCACACATTAGCAGCTTGACAACACACCTAAAAGCACTAGAACAAAAGGAAGCAAATTCACCCAAGAGGAGTAGACGGCAGGAAATAATCAAAATTAGGGGTGAAATCAACCAAGTGGAAACAAGAAAAACTATTCAAAGAATCAACCAATCAAGGAGCTGGTTCTTTGAGAAAATCAACAAGATAGATAAACCCTTAGCCAGACTCACTAGAGGGCACAGGGAAAGCATCCTAATTAACAAAATCAGAAATGAAAAAGGAGACATAACAACAGATCCTGAAGACATCCAAAACACCATCAGATCCTTCTACCAAAGGCTATACTCAACAAAACTGGAGAACCTGGATGAAATGGAGAAGTTCCTAGACAGATACCAGGTACCAAAGTTGAATCAAGATCAGGTTAATGATCTAAACAGCCCTATATCCCCCAAAGAAATAGAAGCAGTCATTAATAGTCTCCCAACTAAAAAAAGCCCAGGACCAGATGGGTTTAGTGCAGAGTTCTATCAGACCTTCAAAGAAGATCTAATCCCAGTTCTTCACAAACTATTCCACAAAATAGAAACAGAAGGTACTCTACCCAACTCATTCTATGAAGCCACAATTACTCTGATACCTAAACCACAAAAAGACCCAACAAAGATAGAAAACTTCAGACCAATATCCCTTATGAATATTGATGCAAAAATCCTCAATAAAGTTCTTGCTAACCGAATCCAAGAACACATCAAAACAATCATCCATCCTGACCAAGTAGGTTTCATCCCAGGGATGCAGGGATGGTTCAATATACGGAAATCCATCAACGTAATCCAGTATATAAACAAACTCAAAGACAAAAACCACATGGTCATCTCCTTAGATGCGGAAAAAGCATTTGACAAGATCCAACACCCATTCATGATAAAAGTCTTGGAAAGATCAGGAATTCAAGGCCCATACCTAAACATGATAAAAGCAATCTACAGCAAACCAGTAGCCAACATCAAAGTAAATGGTGAGAAGCTTGAAGCAATCCCTCTAAAATCAGGGACTAGACAAGGCTGTCCACTTTCTCCATACCTATTCAACATTGTACTTGAAGCACTTATATCTTCTGAGCCTCTATAGCCCTTCCTTTTCATGTAAGGCTGCCTTACCAAGAGTCCCTTTCTTCTCTCTCACATCACTGCCCCTGTTAACGTCTACAACTCATTCTTGAGATGAATTCTGAGCAATAAGGAGTCCCTAAGATGCATTGCAAGTAAACAGAATAATATGAAGAAATTATTCATAAAACAGTGTGACCAGCACTGTGTGTCACTATCATAAAACAACATATATGGCAAAGGGAGGTGCCAAGACCAAAGGAAGAAAGTGTTCTATAAGCCTTGCCTGCTATAGACAGGAAAGACAAGGATGAGTTAAGTAGATCCCTTGTCCTAGAGCAATGAAAAGACTACTAGAGGATATATGCGCGTAGAGAAATAAGTCAAAATTATCAGTACAGCTCTCAACAGCCTTCTGCTGCAGTGACCACATACCTGAGAAAATCACCTTAAAAGATTCATTTTGGCTCACAATTTCAGAGCTGTCAGTTCATGGCCACTTGGCTACACCATGACTGGGCCATCCACCTGAGGGAGAACATCAGCTGGAGAGCAAGCAGGGGAAGAAAGCTGCTCCATCGTAGTGGCCAGGAAGCAGAGCAAGAGTGGCCATGGAGAATCCGGGGTGGGGGTAGGATTGTTCCTTTCAAAGGTACGGCTCCAATTACCTGCTTTCTCCAGCTAGGTCCTATTCCATAATATCTCTACCACCCTCTAGTAGCATATAGAATTATGGATCTATGGGTAGAACAACCTATTCCTAATGTCAAAGCTGTTGTGACCCAGTCACCTCTAAAGGCACTACCTCTGAACATGTATGCTCTGAACACTGGGGACCACACGTACTGAGCATGTATGAGGCACTTCAGACCAAACTGTGATATAAGCCCATCCTCCTCATGGAGCTTCAGTCTTTGCCTGACTATAGTTCTCTCAGAACAATAGAGCCATCTACCCATTACATCTACGTGGGGAGCAGGGTCCTTTATGACCTGCAGTTTGCAGGCATTGTGGGCAGAGTGCATCTTGCCTCTTTTTTTTTAGCTTAGTCAAAGACTAACTATATGATACAATTCCTCTGTCCCAGTGGGAGATATTGCCAAGTAAACACAATGAGATTTTTAAGAATACTGAATCCACACCAAAAATCTTTCCTGTCTATCTCAAAAGCATGCAATTACAAAGAAAATACACACCATGGGAATGAATAATGTGCTCACGAAATCCATCAAATGTCATTTTATTTATCTTGCCCAAGTGTCTGTCTGAAATGATCCTAAGCACTCTGACGTCAATATCTATTGAATGCCAACATTATACAGGGATGCATAAATTAGGCTCCGGGAGAATCAATGGCACAGAGATAAATCTCCATTAAGCAGGCTTCAGATTTGGGTGTTCTCCTCTCACCAAACGCATCAGCTCTGAAATGTTACATGTTTTGGACAAGTCTTTTCTAAAACCACAAGCTATTTTTGTTGCTGGGGGAGATATGTGGAGCCCCACACTGGGACAGAGAGATCTGTGATGATAGCAAGGAGCTCAGATTACCACAGCTACAATATTCAGACAAGAGTGCAAAGACAGCCGGCATGTTCTAGGCTGCAACGAATTAGAGACTCCATTGTTTCTTCTCGTGGTGCCTCTTGGGAGAGCCTTTCAGGCTCTCTCTCTCTGGGCTGCTCATCTGGACTTGATGAAGGGGGAACTGTTTGCAAGCCAGGATCTGCAGCTCTCCAGAGTTTTCACAGACACCTGGGGGTCTACCCACCATGTGGGGGGGCTCTGCCTCCTAAACCTGGAGAGGGCTGGGTTCAATTTCCCATCACCACCCTGTACTCACTTGGCTCTTCCTTTTCCTCTTTTTGTTGTGGGGAAAACATATTTTTCCACTTTTACTTGGTAAAATAATAATCACTATTCTTTTTAAAATGAAGATTCCAAGAATTTTAGTTTTTTAAAGTTTTAATTAGGCCTCTGTACCAAAAATGAAGCCCGTCCTTAATATAGTACCTAACTATCCTTTCAGCCCCAACACAGAACTCCAGGGAAGCTCTTACTGTGGCTGAGTCTCACAGAGGGAGCAGAGAGAGAGGCACACAAGCTGGGAAAGCTGGATTCTGCTGCATGTGTTCAAATCCTGGCTTTAGAGCTGACCCAGCTGGGTGGGTGGCATTGACAACTGAGCCTGTGCCCTGTTCCCTCATTTGTAAAACTGAGAGGAAACAGTGTTGGTGAGATAGTTAAGCTGACAAAGGTGTTCTTCATGCAAGCCTGGCAACCTGACTTCAATCCTCAGAGCCCTCACAACTAGGGACTAAGGAAAATGACAGCCACATGTCCTCTGGCCTTCTTACATGCACCACAGCACTTGGACAACCCTGCTCACACAACCCATCACACGCACATAGTGATAATAACTTTAATTGGTTTAAATTGAGGGCTAAAGAGTTAAGACCTCATGCTGCTTTGGGACCAAACCAGAGTTTGGTTCCCACCATCCCAACCACCTGTAGCTCCAGTTCTAGGACCTCTTGCACATACATATACATGCACACACATAAAAATAAAAATAAATCCTTAAAAATATTTTAATTGAAAAAAATGTCCTTCTGTTTCTTGTTACTATCATGGGAATTAAACAGTATATTAAACATACCTAAAATAATGTCTGGCATACAGTGAGCTCTCAGAAAAGCATTATTACATTTTTTTATATAGGATAAAGATGAAATTCAGTCATCCCCAAATTTGCAATTATGTTAAAATCCAGTCAGAATTCATATTCTGGTCTGACTTGCTCTTTCTTTGATTCTCCAGCCTCTTCCCATTGCCCAGTATTAGGTGCACCTAATAGAATTCACCATGATTCTTTGCAGTTCTGCATTTTAACTGCCCTTCGTCCTAGGCTGTTGAAGAAAATTTGTTATGCAAAGCGATTTAAAACAGCATCTCCTCTTTAGCAAACTGTGGGCACACTTACCATCTATCATAACATATGGCTCCAAACCCGACCAATTGCATCCACGGGCACCCAGTTGGGCCGGGCAGTCTCTGTACTTCTCTCTATCCTATCCTGGTTCTTCTGAGGTAGGAAGCTAAAGTGGTTTATCAGCTGTAGGAGTTCTCTCGTGGAATTTTTGGGGTCACTTAAGTATACTATCACATCATCTGCAAATAGTGATATTTTGATTTGTTTTTCCTTTCCACCTGTATCCCTTTGACTTCCTTTTGCTTAATTGCTCTAGCTAGAATTTCAGGTATTATATAGAATAGATAGGGAGAGAGTGGGCAGCCTTGTCTAGTCCGTGACTAGTGGGACTGCTTTAAGTATCTCTCCATTTAGTTTGAGGTTGACTAAAGGTTGGCTGTATATTGCTTTTACTATGTTTAGGTATGGACACTGAATTTATGGTCTTTCCAAGACTTTTAACATGAAGGGATATTAAATTTTATCTTGGTATGATTCTAGCCAAACAAGTGAAAGATCTGTACGACCAGAACTTCAAGTCTCTGAAGAAAGAAATTGAAGAAGACCTCAGAAGTTGGAAAGATCTCCCATACTCATGGATTGGAAGGATTAATATAGTAAAAATGGCCATATTGCTGAAAGCAATCTACAGATTCAATGCAAACCGCATCAAAATTCCAACTAAATTCTTCATGGAGTTAGAAATAGCAATTCTAAAATTCATTTGGAATAACAAAAAACCCAGGATAGTGAAAACTATTTTCAACAATAAAAGAACTTCTGGGGGAATCATCATCCCTGACCTCAAACTGTACTACAGAGCAATAGTGATAAAAACTGCATGGTATTGGTACAGTGACAGGCAGGTAGATCAATGGAATAGAATCCAAGACCCTGAAATGAATCCATACACATATGTCACTTGATCTTTCACAAAGGAGCTAAAACCATCCAGTGGAAAAAGTAGACAGCATTTTCAACGAATGGTGCTGGTTCAACTGGCCATCAACATGTAGAAGAATGCAAATTGATCCATTTTTTTTTTTTTTTTTTTTGGCTTTTCGAGACAGGGTTTCTCTGTGTAGTCATGGCTGTCCTGGAACTCACTCTGTAGCCCAGGCTGGCCTCGAACTCAGAAATCCGCCTGCCTCTGCCTCCCGAGTGCTGGGATTAAAGGCGTGCGCCACCACACCCGGCCTGTACAAAGCTCAAGTCCAAGTGGATCAAGAACCTCAACATAAAACCAGATACACTGAATCTAATGGAAGAGAAAGTAGGGGAAAGCCTTGAACACATGGGCACAGGGAAAAAGTTCCTGAACAGCACACCAATGTCTTATGCTGTAAGATCAAGAGTGGGAAAATGGGACCTCATAAAATTGCAAAGCTTCTGTAAGGCAGAGGACACTGTCAATGGGACAAAATGGCAACCGACAGATTGGGAAAAGATCTTTACCAATCCTAAATCCCATAGAGGGCTAATATCCAAAATATACAAAGAACTCAAGAAGTTAGACTCCAGAGAACCAAATAACCCTATTAAAAATGGGGAACAGAGCTAAACAGAGAATTCTCAACCAAGGAAACTCGAATGGCCATGAAGCACTTAAAGAAATGTTCAACATCCTTAGTCATCATTGAAATGGAAGTCAAAACGACCCTGAGATTCTACCTCATACCAGTCAGAATAGCTAAGATCAATAACTCAGGTGACAGCAGATGCTGGAGAAGGTGTGGAGAAAGAGAAAAACACTCTGCTGTTGCTGGTGGGATTGCAAACTGGTACAACTACACTGGAAATTAGTTTAGCCATTCCTCAGAAAATTGGACATAGTGCTACCTGAGGACCCAACTATACCACTCCTGGTCATATACCCAGAACATGCTCCAACATGTAATAAGGACACATGCTCCACTATGTTCATAGCAGCCTTATTTATAATAGCCAGCAGCTGGAAACAACCCAGATGCCCCTCAACAGAAGAATGGATACAGAAAATGTGGTACATTTACACAATGGAGTACTACTCAGCTATTAAAAACAACGACTTCCTGAAATTCACAGGCAAATGGATGGAACTTGAAAATATCATCTTAAGTGAGGTAACCCAGTCACAAAAGAACATACATGGTATGCACTTGCTGATAAGTATATTAGCCCAAATGTTCTGAATACTCAAGATACAATTCACAGACCATATGAAGCTCAAGAAGAAGGAAGACCAAAATGTGGATTCTTCAGTGCTTCTTAGATGGGGAACAAAATATTCACAGGAGGAAATATGGAGACAAATTGTGGAGCAGGGACTGAAGGAAAGGCCGTCCATAGACTGCCCCACCTGGGAATCTATCCCATATACATTCACCAAACCCAGACACTATTGCAGATGCAGGGAAGTGCTTGCTGACAGGAACCTGATATGGCTGTCTCCTGAGAGGCTCTGCCAGTGCCTGACAAATACAGAAGCAGATGCTTGCAGCCAACCATAGGACTGAGTGCAGGGTCCCTGATGGAGGACTTGGAGAAGGGACTGAAGGAGCTGAGGGAGTTTGCAGTCCCATGGAGGGAGCAACAGTGTCAACAGGCCAGACACCACCACCCCCTGGAGCTCCTAGGGACTGGACCACCAACCAAAGAGTACACTTGGAGGGTCCCATGGCTCTGGCTGCATATGTGGCAGAGGATGGCTTTGTTAGACATCAGTGGGAGGTGCAACCCTTGGGCCTGAGGGGGTTCAATGCTCCAGTGTAGGGGAATGCCAGGGCTAGAAGGAGGGAGTGGGTGAGTGGGTAGTTGTGGGGGAAGCACCCTCATAGAGGGTGCAGGAGTAGGGGGGATGGGAAAGGGGTTTCTGGAGGGGAAACCCGGAAAATGGATAACATTTGGAATGTAAATAAAGAAAATATCTAAAAAAAAAAAAAAAAAAAAAAAGAACCTCACAATAGAACTTTAAAACAAATGAAGAAGCAGACATGTTTTTAAACACATATATGCATGTGTGTTCATATGTATATGTTGTTGACAATCATATGCATGCACAGCTCAGGTCAACTCCAGTTATGGTTCCATAGGAGCTACTCAACTTATTTTTTGAGACAGATTTAGTCACTGGGACCTGGACTCGCTGATTCAGCCATGTTGGCTGGCCAGAGGGGCCACAGAGATCCTCCTGTCTCGGAGTCTCCAGGATTGAGATTATACTACTCCAGGCTCTTGCATGTGAGTCGAGGTCAAACTCAAGTGCTTATGCTTGCTAGAAAGTACCTTAGTGAAGGAGCCATCCCCTCCAATCCTTCTCCTAATGTTTTTGTGTTCAGCCACATCCATTGCTAGTGTTGGCTGTGTCTAACCTGTGACCCAAGATTGGAGAAGTCTTGAAGGTGGAGGTGGGATTGCAAAGTATTCCTGACTAGAGCCTTGGTGGTTTCTCATCCTCCTCCAAGAGAGGGGAATTGGAACTGCTCAGCTTGGGTCAGTGAGCTCCTTGACCCAGGCCAAGGACGAATGGACTCAGTGTGTGTCTGCATAAAGCTTAGGTGCACCAAATGACTACAAGTTTGTTGAGTTGTCGGGGAGCAAGACTGAAAATGCAGAAATCTAAAGCCACTCTCTATACCATTGAAACACTCCACCCCTCTTCTGACCTGTGATCCAAGAGCCTGCCATTCTCTTTGACATGATTTTACCCAGTGGAGCCTCTGAAAGGGCATGTCTTAAGGACAATGATGATTTCAGATGATGGCAAAACTCCCATATCCCAAGCAAAGAAAACTCTATACAGGTCCATGTAAGTATACATAAAATTGTTTGGGGGGAGGGGTATAGGACTGCTAGGATGCTGTTGACACCACTGAATAACAAAGCCTGCGACACTATTACACATGGTTTCATAGGACAAGGGAGCACCCAAGCTCAACCTATACAGTCTGAAAAAGGTTCTGGGTGGATCAGAGAAGTTCACTTGGGGCCTTTGGGCAGATTTATCTCTGTTCTACCATAGACTGTATAGTTGTGTTCACCTCATGTCCTCACAACCTTGGAAGTGCCAAGGAAAGTCTCAACCAGGGAGAAGCCCATGGATGGAACTGATGTCACTCTGGGAGCCTCTGATCTCAGTGCCCACCATTCTCTGTGACATGATTGTACCCAGTGGAGCCTCTGGAAGGGCAAAGCCTCATCTATGCAAAGATGGCCCTTGGGGTTTTAGACTTGTCATCTCCCTGACATGATTAACACATGCATCCACTTGGGGCAGCAACTATGACTTTGCTATAGGGCTCTTACTCAAACTGAGCACCTGACCCTGAGGCCTTGTTACACTCGTTTTCCTCTTTAGGCACAAGTCAGCTTAGAACTCGATGACTAACAAAGGAGAGGAGCCCAACATAACACTCTCATCAAATCAAATCAAATAAATAAAAATACAGAAGCCAGCATGGCCCCAGCTGCATCTCTGCTTTATACAAAAAGAGAGTTGTCATGCCTTGGACTAAAACATTACTTCTCATACTGCCATGGCTCAGGGAGGCCCTTACTTCAGATTTTTCCCTAAGTGCCTGAGCCTAGGTCACTGATAGTTGGCTATACAGAACTCATGGGGTCTGCTGGACAAGCTGTGGCTCTTCAGTTTTCCTGCCAGGCATGCAGAGCTGGGATGGAGTTATTTTGCTCTGTGGGCAGAGCTCAAAGCTACCCTCCCAGCTCTGCCCAGTACTCCCTTTGATGAACCATATTATACTTTGACTCATGGGCTCTTGCCAGTGGGATGGCTGTTTGGTCTGCCATTTGGAAAAATGCAAACTAGCAGATTAAAGGCACTGTGCTTTGGGGCTGTGGAATGTGGAAGAGTATCATGGCTGTGAGTCAGACCATCTGGGTTGCTCTCATGGATATCCAGAGGAAGAGCCAGTGTCCCTAGGAGGCCTGATGGAACCAAGCTGGTGATGGGGTCAGCAGTGACCAGACTGCCACCATTATTGATCTATCCTTCATTGTCCCAGACCAGAACTTGTCTCCCATGATAAACAGTGAAGAAGGAAACGGGTTCAATGTTTCTAGTGCAGAGATGCCACATGTGTTATTCCTATCAGAATGATATCTGTTTATCTCCTACATAAACACTGAGGCTAAAATGCCATGGTTTTGGCTTTCTGATCTATTTTGATACTCACAATGGCAATTTTTTTATTATAAAACCAGCACAGTTGGGGCTGATAAGATGGCTCAGTAGATGAGAGTACTTGCTAAATCACTATGAGGACATAAGCTCAAATCCCCAGCACCCATATTTAAAAGGCCAGGTGTAGTGACATATATGCCTTTGATCTTAGCATGGAGATGAAGAGAGACAAGAGTATCGCTGGGGCTTTCTGGTAGTCAGCCTGGCTCCAGGATCAGTGAGAGACCCTAGCTCAAGGAGTGAGGCAAACTGATGAAGAAGAGCATCCTCATCTGGCCTGTGTGAACCTGTGAGTGTGTATGGTGTGCGCTCTCTCTCTCTCTCTCTCTCATACACACACACACACACACACACACACACACACACACACACATGCACACCAGAATAATGATCAACATAGGACTCAACTATCCACAGGTGTATGGTGCTGTTGAGAGTTAGGATGGCCTTGGATTTCTGTCTATGACACCATTACTTCCTCCCAGAACCTATTTCTCCAAAGCAATTTGGACATTCTATGACTCTTTCTAGAAGATGACTATTCCCTCCCTAAGTAATAAGTATACTGCAAGGAGTGGGGCTAACACACGTCTGTTTTGAATTCTGGATTCCTCATAACCATCCTTTAGCTGGGCCTTCTTTCTTTGCTCTGACAGTAGCCCTGGATTGACCTGGTTGGTTATCCTTTGTGTAAAACCACAGCCAAAATGTCTTGAGAATCCAAACTTCAGATTACAGTTTAGCTACCTGGATTGTCTGGCTGGCCCAACCTGATAATAGGACAGGAGGATAAGTGCTTGGTTGGTTACTACACTCCCTTTTGGTGGCCCACTGGAGCCAAATCAGGGCACAGGCTGGGGCATCAGGGACAGGCCCAAGTGTGAAGGGAGGTGATCAAGGTAAATGTGACATTTCAGCTCCTAGAATGAAGCTTATCACGTTAGTGATTGTGAAGGGAAAAGAGACATCGGAATCGAATTAAAACTAGTAACAGCTATGGAAAAGGAAGCAGAACAGAATGGAGATGCGCTGAAGGTGTTTTGCTAAATCAGCGAAAAACTTGTGGGAGCTTGTACATCGGCAGTGGTCATAAAGGAGCTGGAGTCAGATGTAAACATCACTAGTAAATTATGTGGCCTTCAGATGACAAGGCTAATTTGGTTTTCCTGGGAGGTTAGCAGATGTGCTATTTATGCATAGCCTGGGGCACCTTTCTCTCCAACAGTAGTCATCCAGATAGAAAACTAGTGTAAAATGTGTCCCTGACTTGAGCTGAAGATATTAGTGACACCATTTGCGGTCTTGAAGTCACTGAAGTCAGAACAATGAACAGACAAGGAATATCAGTTGCAAGAACATCACATTAGGGGTTCTCCTCTAGCATCAAAGT
The DNA here is from genome assembly GCF_978045245.1 of Mus caroli. NCBI lineage: Eukaryota > Metazoa > Chordata > Mammalia > Rodentia > Muridae > Mus > Mus caroli. The sequence continues at coordinate 10,526,968 of NW_028227274.1, read as the reverse complement.
GGAGACATTGGATATTGGCAGAACAATTACTCATACTATACATTCTGGATTAAATCCTTCGACCACATGAAAAGATGATTCAGAGGAGACATTACCTAACTTTTAAGAAGTTTAAATCTTGTAGGCACTCCAGGTTTGCTGAGCTGGTGGGATCCAGAACACTGGGACCACAGTTGAGGTCAATACTGTACTTTGTCCTCATCCTGTTGTTTAAAGTCGGTTTGTTGATAGTAGACAATAAAATATTCTGAGACAAGTTAATGGGATTTTGTTCTAGCTTCTGTCAATCAGATTAATTAGAGGGACTACATACTCATGGAAAATTAATCACAAATCAATACAGTAGCCTTACCAACAACTGGGAGAGGGGTTGACTTTTATATTGATGTATATTGATTGTACATATGGTGACATTTTCCTACATGTCTATAACATTCTTGGGTCATGCTCATAGGGGCTGATGTTATGGGAAGGAAATTCCTCATGGTTCTCTGATGAAGCTCTACATTTTCTGAGAAGTGCAGCAAGTGCCTTTCTTCAGGACTGGGTAGCCAAGGGGATTTTCATGCTTGGAAGACAGACTTAGTGTCTCCAACCAGAATGAAGGGCACATTAGCTGAGAATCTTAAAAGATGACTAGGGCATCTTCTTTGGTACAGATGCCTAGCAGTCAAGTTTCCTAACCTCGGGAATCCTCTGGAGCATGTGCTTTGGACTGGTCCTCACTATTCCTAGGGGACTTATGATCAAAGGATATTGGCAGATATATTGATGCTCATGCTGCTGGCTGTGCTATGAGTAATAAGATCCATTGTCTCTGGCCTGAGGCTCATGTCTTCATTCATGAAACTGTTTAGGTTATCTTGTGAGTTCATTTGTAGGTATTGCCTAGACTTTTTCCAGCTCCTGACAATAATGAAATGAGTCTCTCCAAATAAGAGAAAGAGATATTAGAAAATAAGGGATCCTATAGGAATCCAAATGTTTCCAGGGCATAACTACAAAGCTATTTCTAATTCATCTGCCCTTTTTACCTTGGTTTCTTTTTTTCATTCTTAACCTGTTTTCAAATATTTATCCAATGCACCCTTTAAAGTGATGTAGCAACATAAAAAAGCACATTGTGTGCCTAGCAGGGATTGTAGTGTGGTGGGAAGCAGACACCAGACACACAGGGTTAGAATATAGAGTGCACCTGTGGTGGTTTGGATGAGAGCAGCCCCCATAGGCTCTTGGATTTGAATACTTGGTCACCTGGGAGTGCCACTATTTGAAAAGATTAGGAGGTGTGGCCTTGTTGGAGGAAGTGTGTCACTGGAGGAGACCTTCCTGTTTTCAAAACGCTCATTTTAAGTCCAGAATCTCTCTCTGAATCTGCATCTGTGGATTCAGATGTGAAAGTCTCAGCTACTTCTCCAGCACTATGTCTCCTTGCCTACCACTATGCTTTCAGCCATGATGATGATGAGCTAAACCTCTAAAACTATAACTCGGTCCGTATTAAATGCTCTCCTCTGTTGCCTTGGTCATGCTGGATCTTCACAATAATAGAACACTGAGGCAGCCTCCTTTCATAAGTGCCATAAAGAATAAGCGGGAGAAAGAAAGAGAGACTATTCTAAGGGAGCCATGCTGAGATGGGAGGGGTCTGAGAAGATGTCTGTGAGGAAGGGTGAGTGAATTGAGACAAGGCAGGACAATAGCTTCCGTGACACAGTAGGTAGCCAGCATCCTATGCAAAGTGTTCTCTGCATAGGCTTGGGAAAGTGTTCTCTGCATAGACTTGGGAAAGTGTTCTCTGCATAGGCTTGGGGAGACGCTTGAGATGAAGCTGAGCATGGAGGCAGAGGTCAAATCCTGTCCAGTCCTGTTTTAATAGCTTCAGTAAGTATTAGTTCAGTCAGCCAACTTATAAAATAGACATAATTTAAGTGCCAAAAATATGTAAAGAATAGATTAAAGAAAATGAAGCCAGATGAAAAGACAAGATAGGAGGCCATGATACATCACGACAACAAATTCAGTACCTTAGAACAGAAGGAGAGCTAAAACAGATATGCACACACATAATATACACCCACACGTGTACACACACTTATACATATGCATGTACACACATGCATGCACACACACACCTACACACATGTACACATGCTTATACATATACATGTATATGCACACATGCACAGACACAGACTCACACACACATACACACACACACACACACACACACACACACACACACACTACACATTTTTGGTTTAGTTCATCCTTAAGGTTATATGCAACTGAAAAGACTATTAAGAGCCTTCAGATTCCATGTAGAGTAACAAAAGATAGCATGTTACATGGCAGTAGTTCATGTAACATGTAATAGCATGTTGGGGGTAGCCCCTGTTAACAAATACATTCCAGAACATTCCCCCTCCCAGATTCATCAAATGTTCTCTCCCTTGACTGACTGCATCCAGGATCTCAGTCAGCCTCAGTGAGCCAGAGCTTTTTGTTCCTGAGAAGAGATATAGTCAGTTCACCACCCCCTCTCTCTTGTGTATGTGTGCACATGAACATGTGCATGCTTCCAAATGTAGGTAGGTACGCAGCTTACCTTGACTCCAGTAAAGGAAGCACGTGCCCATCTCTGTCTAAGACAGAATTGCACGTGTAAGGGAGAGAGAAAGAGGAGAGAGAGCAACTGGAGACAGAAGGATTCATAGTGCCCCTTCAGGTCACCTGGTGTCCATGCTCCTGGGATGGCAATGCCACAGCATCGGGCAGAACAGATCCAGAAGCAGAAGCTGCAAAAAGAACTGGCCAAGGTTATTCTGATGTAAGGTGGTCTCCATTTCCCAGCCCAGATGGCCGGGAATGCTACGCAGCAGAGAGCTCATTCCCGACGGAAAGCCCAGCACTTGGCACTGCTTAAATCATGGCCACTCACGCCCACTGGACAGGTTGGCGTTCCCTTTTGAAGGGCAGGAGGAGTCCAGGGCCCGGGAGAGGTGCTTCTCATTGATAGACATGGAATGGCTCTTCTGGTTCTCAAAGTTCTGCAAAGATTGCCCACAGACCAGGTGGGGGCTGGACAGGCAGAAGCAAAGGGGGCGGGGATTTCCAGATCTGTGATGAATGACAGAATCATGCTGCTGGTAATCAGCCACCAACCAGCCACTTACTGTATTGAAAAAAAGTCCATGGTTATATTTAATCAATAGTTCAAAGAACAGAGCTCACCTGACGTTATGCCTTTATTCCAAGGCGTCATGGGGTGGCATTGTGTGTGTCTGCTTCTTTCCAGGCTTTATGAATAGGAATTACTTTCACAGATCTATCGACTCTCAACTCATTCACAGTATGGGGAGAATCACAGATGCTACCTCTGCCCTTACGTCTGCCTTTGGGTGAAAATCATTGTCACCATCTTTAAGAGATTAGAGAGGCTGGAGAAGCAACTTTGTAGTTAAGAGTGACTGCTGCAAAACCATGAAGACCAGAGTTCAAATCCCACCCCACCCCCAGCCCCAACAAGCCAGAAGTACATGGATGGCTATAATTTAGGCCCTGAGCAATCTAATACCCTTTTCTGGTCTCCATGGCTAAAGGCACATGAACTGTACATGCCTATGTGCAGATACACAAACACACACACACACGACAAACTTTTAAAAAGACTTTAGAACAATATTCTGAGTCTCAGCTGATTTTGAAAGACCAGCTGGTCTGTTTTGTTCCTTCACATTCCTACCTCTGCTACCTCCCTCACTGGGATGCCACACATCCCTCCCTGATACCCACAGAGCAGTGTCCAGTGTAAATAATGACTGACTGGTGTGTGCCCACAGAACAAGCTCTCACTTTCACTAGGGTGCCCACAGACCTCAGATCCCAGCAGGGAGTATCTGTCCTGTGCTTGACCCAGTGAGTGAAGGCTGACAGGGCTCCATAGGAACTCGCTGCATAGACAAATGACTTCACAGATAAACACTGACTTTTCTGAATAATCTGGCAGCTATTTAGGGCATGAAATGCGAGGTACAGGGAGAACCCCGGAAAGGAATGAATAGTTATTTTCTTATTCTGTGCCATCTGAAGCTTTTCATGCAGCCTCCACACATCTTACCAGAGATCCCCATCCGCTGGAAGGCGTTCCTCACACAGCGGTCTTAGCAGTGGTTTAGATAAAAAGGTGTGTGGAGAGCTGCCCTATACTCTCTGAGCTAAAAACCCTTAGAGGTATATAATGGTCTGGGCTTGGGAGATTGCTTGGCAGTTAAGTGTTCACTATGAGAGTGTGACAATAGTTTGGATGCTCAGAAACCCATGTAGATGTCAACTGGAATGACAGCCCACCTGTAATCCTAACCCCTGGAAGCAAAACCACAGAAAACCTTCAGAGAAAACTGACTAACAAAACTGGCCTTATTGCTGAGCTCTGCGTTGGTTTAAGAGACACTGCCTCAAAGAATAGGGCAGTAGAGCAATCAAGGATGGTTCTATCCACCTCGAGGCTTTACAGTCATGCACATGTGTGCATACTCTATACATGTATGTGAAACCACGCATACGCTTACACACATGTGAAAGCATGCACACACAAACAAATGCCACATAAAAAATGGCTTTCACCTTGATTAGAATAACAGGGGTCCAGATGCTTGGTAAGAATTCTTCTGGATGTTTGTCTGGGGATGCTTTTGCATGACAGTAACCTTGGCAACAATAACACTAAGTAAATATCATGAGTCAGTCTTCTCTCTTTCTCTCTCTCTCTATCTCCTCCTCCCTCTCTTCTTCCTCCTCCAGCCTTTCCACTCTTCTCTCCATTTCCCATTTCCTCTCTCTCTCTCTCTCTCTCTCTCTCTCTCTCTCTCTCTCTCTCTCTGTATGTGTGTATGTGTGTCTATGTGTGTGTATGTGTGTATGTGTGTATGTGTGTAGCAGTAACTTAGATGCCCTCCAAAAACTTGAATAAGTGAAGACTTGACCCCTAGGGCACTTTTGGGAGGCAACGGCATCCCCAGGATGAAGGATCTTATAGGAATCCTTCCATATAATAATTAGAGTCGTGTCCTCAGAATGGACAAAAGACCTCTACTTCTGTCCTGTCCCCTTTCTCATTCTTACTGCTCCTATTTCTCCACCATCTTCTTCTTCCCTCAACCCTGTCTCTTTCCTTACTCATAATGTGTGCCCATATCCTGACATACATCACAATATACCTTCCCTCACAGGAGCACAGATCAATGTAGCTGCCCAGTCTTAGGATTGAAAATCTAAAACCATGAACCAAAATGAACCTCTTTTCTTGATAGGCAGTCAGTGTCAGGTAATTTGTTATAGTGATAGAAAGCTGACTAACACACACACACACACACACACAGGCACGCCTAATACAACACTCTATTTAAAGATTCTGAAAACTGCCTTTAGTGACTTTCTGTACACAAGTGCAATGAACCAAATATGTATATACAAACTCATAGAAGTAGATCAGGTGTCTGAGGGAGGAAGCCATCTCTCCAATTTATACCCACTCTTTTCTCCAACTGTTTTGTTGTTTTGTGTTGAAGACACAATCACAGCAGGATTTTTTATTAAAAAAATTAATCTGGGTATTCTTGTCAATATTGCTGACCATGTCAAAGAAAAAAGTTGCTATTTCTTGTGTACCAACAAGTCCTGTCTTTTGTCTGAATCTAGAGTCTTGGCTGCCAGTAGGCAATCTCTGCTTTAGGGAGGTATGAGAAAATCTTTTTCTGTACCAAAAGAAAGGGCATGCTTAGAACTATTTTCCTATTTCTAAACTTGGATCGGCTGCTACAACTGCTACACAACACCATTAATTCTTACATTGATTGCTTGTCCCAGGCTTCTACACAAAGCAACTTGGGCATGTTTACATTGTCCCCCAAGACCTCTGAGAGGAGGGCAGTAGACAAGTATGATAATTTGTGTTCCCATATTGTTTAACTGGAGTGAAAGCATCTTCAGATAGCCTGACCCAGGAAAGGTGATGCTAATGTCAACTCAAGCTCAGGCCTGTACTCTCTTCCCAACCCTCACTATCTTGCCAGCCATTTGTGACGAGTGTGACTTTCCATTCTTTCCCATGCACATGGACATTTAGTTGAAGATGCTACTGATACCAGCTCAGATGCAGACAAACTTCACTCACCACTGCATGGAAAACCTTAAAACATTTTCTCCTATGAACTGCTTGATTGTATTTTCAATTTGATGATTAAACATAGTGTGTGTGTGTGTGTGTGTGTATGTGTGTGTGTATGTGTGTGTGTGTGTGTGTGCGCGTGCATGTGCCTGCACACACCTGTGTATGTGGAGGTCAGAGCTCAATGTCTTGGTGCCCTCCCTTATCACTCTACACTTATTTTTAAAACTAGAACCTTCCACTGCACCTAGAGCTCACCAGCTGGGAAAGATAAACAGGTTACCAGGCTCCAGGTCTCCTCCCATCTCCACTCCCCTTGAGCTACAATTCCTGGTGGAAACCACCACACCTGGTTTTTCAGACGACCACCAGGGATCCAAATTCAGTTCCTCATGCTCTCATGGCATGCATACTACAAGAGAGGAACCCACCATCATGATGCACATTTTTTAAATTATAAGAATAGGGGAAAATGAGTGTTTCTCTTCATTGTTCCTCAGTCTCCACAGAGCTCCCTGTGCAGGCAAGCTGTGCATCCAGTGTCCCAAGTCATATAAGGTGCAGAGAGAGTCCCAGATGGTCTGAAGATGTTTATTGTGGGGCCTTGCATTGTATTCAAATTGATGACACTCCATTAGTGGGGAGAGAGGTGGTGGGTCCCTTTCCTGCTCATTTGTTCCTGCACTCTGGGGGTTAAGAGCTCCACATGCTCTCCAGATGTTCCATAGCTCTCATAAATGAAAGATTCGTGATTGTTGCTGCCCCTGCTATCTCCTCTACTCCCCTTTAAAGCTGATATTTTCGTTAGGAACTTGCTTAGTGTCTGAGTCAGAAGAATCTCCTCCCAGAGGTAAATCAATCAATAGCATGCACAAGAAGAGGAACAAAATGGAAAGGAGGGAGGCATGGGCTGTATTAATTTGTTGAGTGCAATAGTCTTCCAATGACTGATGCATACATCCTGTGCCTGCTCTGCCGCCCTTTGAAATGAGGATCAAACACACTTGACATGGTTTTTTTTCTCAAGTCTCAACATAAAACTCTTTTTGGGGGTGGGGGTGGGGAGAGACTGTTTTTGGTTAGAGCCTGATGACAGGAATATCAGCTTTATTTTCAAGTCTGGCTGATCGTCCCACTAAGCAAGAGATGTGAGTGCCTGAAATATGACTCTGTCTAACTCAAAGATGCCACCAACAATGCCTTCCCAGGAGAGAAATAAGGAAACCACCCAAAATGGATTCCAATAAATGAATGCCAGTTTAACATCCAACATGCCTGCCTCTTGTACACAGAGGCACTCCTTGGGTCCTGCTGCTCCGAGAGCTGTTCAAGCATTGAATAAGTAGAGTTCCGAGGAGACAAAACCTTCTGCCTCGGCTGGTGTTTAACAAGCTGTTTTCTTGCTACAACTCAGTCAGGATTTCTCTCGCCTTCACAGAATAACCACATTCTGTATCATCTAATAAAGATGCTCCTGGACTTATAATGGGACAAACCCATGGATAGCAGAAGATGTTGTCAAGTGGAAAGTACACAGGATGCCTTCCCCTCACCTTCTGAACCTCCAGCTTAGTCATACACAGGATCCCCGCGCTGTCTGAGAGTGATAGGTGGAGAACTTTCCCAAGAAGCACAGATTTCTAGGTCCAATCTCCAGTAACACATGTTACCTCACAACTCCAACACTGGGAACTGGAACTAGTGATTCAAGGCCGTTCTCTGCCGGGCAGTGAGTTTGAGACCAATCGAGGTTACATGAGACCCTGTCAAAAGGAAGAAGGAAGGAAGGAAAAAAGAAAGTTGAGAAAGAAAAGAAAAGAAAAGAAAAGAAAGAAAGAAAGAAAGAAAGAAAGAAAGAAAGAAAGAAGAGAGGGAGGGAGGGAGGAAAGAAGGGAGGGAGGGAAGGAGGAAGGAAGGAAGGAAGGAAGGAAGGAAGGAAGGAAGGAAGGAAGGAAGGAAGGAAGGAAGGAAGGAAGGATAGATAAGAGAGAGAGAGAAGGAAAGTTGAGCCATCACACCTCATGTTGAGGCCTATATACCATCTTACTCTAAACAAAGGAATTTTGGGGATTCTGGGATGGGAGAGAAGTTCAGGGGAGGGGAAGTAAGAAAATGTGCACTGATTAAACATCAATACATCTTTCCAAGAAGACTCTTTTAAGCAACAAGTGATCTTAAGATGGGTTTTCCTGTTATGGAGACATCTGTGCACATGGAAACTTCCTTTGTAATGAAAATTTCCTTTAATAAGGAAAAAGTTATTCTGTTTTTACATAGACATGGGCAGACAAAGAGCTAGGTCTGCAGCTGTGTTCAGATTAAAATAGTCATTAAACAAAGGTGCCATATTTAATGGTGGTATGCTCTGTGCCACCATCAGGGTCAGACTATGGACCAGCAGTGCTTCTGAAAGAAAGGCCTACAGCCTTCACTCACAAAGGCACACTTAGCCAGGCAAACTGAGACCCATTGTATATCAGATGTAGATATAGAGGGTGACAGATGCTGGGGAAGACACTATGGGAGGTTCAAATGTAAGGGAAAGTGCTCCAAGCCATAGGTTAAAAAGGTAAGAAATAGTTGAGGGAGGGGTGACAACCACCCCCCACCCCCACAATGATTTCCTGTATGAATAGGTAGACTATCCAACCAAGACTATTGCTTCCTCAATTCATAAGGCTCCTGCCCTGGAAATAACTCTTGTGTCTCCCTTATATGTTATAGGCAATGAACCTTTCTCCTCTTTGTTAGCTCTCAGCTTCTCCTGGATTTGCACTGACTGAGGTGAGAAGCCACCTCATTTGGTCATGGATACAAACCCTAACGTTTCTAAAAATTCCTATGAAGATAACTCAGGCTTAGAACTAAGCTATCGCATGGCAGCCACTTAAGGACTTGACCCTGTGTAGTACAGATCAGGCTGATGGCATACTTCTCTGTCTTGGTGGGAAATGCAGATCATGATAGCCACAATTCAAGCTCTCCTCTGGCTAGGGAACAAATCCTTGAGCAATGGGTAGACCCAAGGTTCTTCGCTACCCTTGAACACTGAGCAGTTGACATCTTTAGCCTTTGACAGGCACCTGTCTCTTCAAGCAGTTATAAAACCATCACCACTCAAGCCCAGCCATGCTGGGATCTAACTGGGAGGTCTCCACTTGCTGGATAAGCAGTGATGGCAATGGGAGTTTGATTTCTATTTCTTTCCTCTTAGATTGCAGATGTCTGTCCTTCCTCCTCATGGGAAGGAGCTATAAACCGTGACTACTTAGTAACTTTTATAGCCAAACCTGTTTGAGTCCAGCCTTGCTGGCAAGTTGCATTCCATCTCGTTCTTGGTATGGAAGACAAATAATGGAAAGGGGAGGAGAAAATGCTGAGACAACCAGTTCAAATGGAGAAGCACATTGTTTAGAGTCATCTTTGCTCTGCCAGTGGTTCAAATCGAAAGTAAATAATTCCTGATGGTAATGTGTTTATAGTGAAAGTTCCCACCACCTTCTATGTGTGACTTTATCTACTTGCTTCATGCTTTCAGTGCCAACTCTGTTTGCAGAAGGTAGTCACCAACTAGATGGCCACGTGCACTAATCGGTGTTCTCTAGAGGAACAGAGTCAATAGAGTGAGTGTAAATTACATTACAAAGGGACTTTAAATAGATTGCTTAACACAAGATGAACTGGGTACTTCAAAATGGCCATCTGTCCACTGGAGACACTGAGAACCAGGTAGCTTGATGTCTTTGTGGTCCCATCCTGGTGCTGAAGATCTCGAAGCTACCTGGAGAGTCACTGGTCTTCACTCTATGTTGGAAGGTTGAATAAACTGTGTTCTGGTGTCAGGAAAGAAAGCAGAAGTAAGTGGCAGCAGCAAATAGATGCTTTCAGGTAAAAGGAGTGATGTTACCTGGAATCGCTTCCTTTCTGGGCCATGCCAAAAGGTGCTGTACACTGTGGAAAGGACTTCCTCTCTTAATCCCTCCAGGAAATGACCTCAGGCCCAATGAAGTTGACAACTAAGATTAAGTATCACACCACAGAAACAACTAGCTTTGATCTTCCACCAAGTTATGGAAAACTTTCCCTAGTCAGCATTGACTGTCAGAATCACCATGGTAAAGGCAGATCCTCTTGACATACACAACTTAGAACCTAACATCCCCCAGCTATCACAGCAATTTGATAATGTACAGAACTGGCTTGTCTAATTAGAAAGATGCTGGGTCATGATATTGTGGTCTTCACCCCTCCAAAATAACAGGAAAATATAAAAGAATAAATTCTTCTCTTGCTGTGCTCACAGATAAGGAGTTGCACGGTTATCTAAGAGACACTGGCTTCCTTTAGGAGCAGCGGGAGGTGAGGCTACGAGGGAGAAGAGCCTGAGGAGGAAGATGACAGTGTATAAGGCAGAAGAATGACAGCAATGAGGCTCTAGTTGACAGTGTCGGGTGACTGATGACATGTCAGAGACCTTTGGACTATGCAAGTCAAATTTTTCCTATATTGTTTAATCCAGCGAGTACTCAAATTTCTGTCCCTTAGAACCATGGCTTTATCACCCGTTAGGAGACAGGTCACAGTTCTTCATATTTGGGGAAAGAAATAGTCCCATTCCCTCGGTGTGGGTTCCATCATTTTGAATGCCATTTTGCAGTTCTCTCTCTCCCCCCATCTCTCTTTCTAAACAAGGGAGCAATAGTATAGGGTGAGAACTGAGAGGAGAGAGTGGAAGGCAGGAGAGTGTAGACCAGGTGCCAACCAGAGTGTGTTAACATTGTCCCTGGATGCTCTAGGGCCTTTCATAAGAGCAGTAGCTGACTATGAGAAGCTGCAGGCCCATACTATAAAATGAACTTCAGAGGGCCTGAGATTGATGCCTTTGCTCTTCTGGGCCACAGACGTAAGAGGTAATTGTAACTGTATCTCACTGAGCTCAGTGCCTTTTCATGAATATATTCTGATTCCCTATGATGAGAACGTTCTAGCTTTCATTTTCCAGAGAGAAACTTGTGTCTTGCATATGTCATATCTGTCCTTACTATGTTCTCTGATGGAGGACTGTCAAAACCATGGGAACCGATCACTCAGACTCCACATGGACTCATAACCAAGGATTCATTCAAGTAAGTAAAACAATTTGAATTTGCTTCATGACTCTGCCTTCCTAAGTCATCACCCTCGTCAAGCCAAGGTGTCCCACAAGCTCCCTGAAAAGGAAGTCTTTTTTTGCTTCTGCTGTTTACAGGGATGGTAATTTCATATTCTAAGCCTCCTCACAATGGTAGCATTTGCTGTCTGTTGTTATCAATACTTAAGTAATGCTGTCCTCAATAAATTTGTTTGCTTTTACAGCCAGGATGTGGGAAATCCATTTGTTACCCAGAAACTGCAACCAGGAGGGAGACATATAAGGGAGGTGGTGGCTGTGAAAAAGAGAAAAATACGGGAGGAAATGGGAAGGCCAAAGAGGTTTGCAGAAGGAAGCAAGGCCAACTGTCTAGGCCAAGATGCATCCCAAAACCCAGAGACACTAAGATGGAAGGAGGAGTACAGAGGAGGCTGAGGGGAGGGGCAGGCACTAACATATGTTCTCCATACAACTAGCTGAACAGCTCCATGGGGATCTGAGCAATTCTAAGCCATCCTCTCCAGGCCTTTGCTTAAGTCACCTAGGAAGGGGAAAAAAGAAAGAGGAAGATTTTTGCCCTGTGGGAGAAATCTTTGCCTGGCCCTTTTTTCTGCCACTAGACAAAAAGTATGTAAAACCTTCCTTGACACCGGAATTAAGTTATCATGATTTTAGAGAACTTTAAAATGGCCTAGGAGAATACTCGGCGCTGAGAGTCTGACTTTTGCTAATCCTTTACATTTCCTTCCTTTATTGGCATTTTCTTGGCTCCCTCCCCTTTCTCTCCCTTCCCATTTTATTTTTTCTTTTCCTGTCTTAAGCATTGTGCATCACCTCCAGGCAGCGGCTATATCTGACCCTTCTGTGGCCAAATGTCTCAAGCAGAGCTTCAGCAAGAATGGTTCACTGAATGCATGCATGCATACATGTGTGCACATACACACACATTCACATGTAACACACAAATACATGCACACATTCATACACGCATACATACATACACATGTAACACATAAATACACACATATACAAACATGCACATATTCATATACACATATACATGCATACACATGTAACATGAACATACATATGCACATATATACATGCGAGTCCCTTTGCCCTCAACCCAGTGACATATACAGAGATATTACGCAGCTTATCAAGGAACCCGAGACAAAGCGTCTGTAGCTCTGAGCACACACGTGTCCTTACTGGTAACAACAACCGCCAGCTCTCAGTGTACCCCAAACACTAGAGACTACTGTGCACTTATGCGTGCATTCAGAATTCATCCACACACCAAGAATGGAGGAGTTATGATTGTGCTTTCCCGAGACAATTATAGAGACTCTCCCCAGAACTGTCTTCCCTGAAGAGGCTCACAGACCTGCAAGTGTAACTGGTAGCGCATCACACCAGGAGTGACATGCTTTCATAAGGAATTTGCCATTCTTGTGATTAGAAACTTTCTGCCTTCGTTTTGCAAAAGCAATCTGTGAGAAAGCAGACCTCCAACCTTAAGGATATCAGAGGACCAGCTTGGAACTGAAGCCCAAGTCTGAGGAGCATCAGAGCACCCCTGTCTTGCCCTCAACAATGCATTTGTCTTTCTTTAGTCCCCAATAAGTGACCCTGGGGGACACCTACAACTGACCCCAAGTTGAAGGTTCTCTCTAAGTGAGGCATCTTTTGGATAGAAACAAGTTCCCCTAGAGACAGACCAAAGTTTGCCTACCACACCCAGACCAGGCTCCAAGGAGGGCCTGCATCCATTGAACACCTTTGGGAGGCTATGCCCGGAACATCTGAGTTCTCAGGGCTGCAAGGCCCAGAGCAGCATCGCTGAGCTCTGGCTGGCAGAGCAAAGTCAGGTTGTTGGAGAAGGAAAGAAGAGCAGATGGGCAGAGCTGTTTCTGCCTCATCCCACCCCTTCTCTATTTTTAAGTAAACTCAAAACGAAGTTAGTGCTCCCCCCAACCATAAAATTAAAATCAAATCAATGGCAAGTGTCATGACATTTAGGCATTTTTAAACCAATTCTGCCTTGAGCTATGTGATGTTTTTAAAGAGGTGGCTACCTTGTCTCCCTGTCACTACTTTGTCACACCGTCCTTGTGGTTGTTTTGATGGATTGACCAACACTCAAATAGCAACATTTGAACTAATGGAGCATAAAAACAGATATAATCTCTCTCCCACAAATGTCCCCTCCCCAGTTGAGAGACAGCTACAGAATAGAGCCAGGGAAGTCCTGTAGGTATCCTGCTCTCTCTTCCTCTGTGTATTATGTGAAAGAGGTGCCGGTGTGGGCTCACACTGCACTACAGACAAAATAAAATAAAACAAAATAAACCATCAGATCTTCTTCATTGTAAAGGAGATACTTAGATCAACCAGACTGGCCACATGATGTCACTGTTACTCCACACACACACAATAGTACCCAGTGTGGAGTCAGTAGGGGTTGGATCTGGCTGGAACCTGGACTCCCCTAGACCTAGCCTCTCATAGAAACATCATCCCTTTAGGTGGCATTGCCACAAGCTAACAGAGCCTGACCCATTGTCTCAGCATCCCCATTGTTCTGTCTCAAAAGGGAACAGATGAGAAAGGAAAGAGAAAAAAAGAAAAGGCTTCAGTATGGTCTCGCACGTCACATTGCTACTGGTTGGACTTTGAACATTTCGTGACCTTGGATAAAGGCAAAGTCGCTTTCATATATTTTAACAGCATTACATACAGATGAGAGTGTCTTCCTTATCTTTTTTTCCCCAAATGTCTAAAAGACACAGTGGCTGCTTAAGAGATGCTCAGACGATTTTTTCCTCTTTGCAGGGATGCAGCTTTGTACTCTAGCCCGAGGAGAAGCCAGCTCTAGTTGAACACACTTTCCTTCAGCCCAGCGAAGCACCTTTTTGCCCACCCCTGCTCCTCAGATGTCTAGTAGACTGACTCACAGGCAAGCCCAGGCTGGGAAGCACCTGAGCACCCAAGCTGGAAAGCCACTGCCACATCCAAGTCAGCTTGTGGAAAATATTAGGGACCTGACCAGTAGCTACAGCAGGAAAATCCCTTTTAGTTCATGGCTGCCAGGTCTTCTTCCTCATTACAGAGCTCAAAGGGTGGCTTCCTACCTGGGCTCCACGGTCCAACTCCCCTGCCATCTTCTGCCGCAGTTCTCCCTATATATTCCCCATGGCCACTGGTACAGAATGGTAAAACTAATACTTTAGACATGCATAATCCATAGGAAGTAGTAATCAGTAGTGTTGGAGAGATAATAATGCAATGTAAAAACTGATCACAAAACAATAGTACTTGATGTTATAAAAACCTTTAAAAATAGCTTTCATTTCAATCAGAGCCACAGCATGGAAGAAAGCCTCTCCCACCTGTTACCCAGCTCTGTCACACAAAGGTAGAAGAACGAACTGGAAGTAGCTGAGCTCTTGGTACTGGCAGATTAAACTTAAGTTTTCAAATGTAACCTCACTGCACTGGTATTTGTCAGGAACTATGTAGGAGTTCAAGGCCTGAGCTACAGCTGTCCTCTTGATGGAGATGTTAATTTTGGTATTCACAGTCTCTGCTGGCCCCTCAAAGCCTGAGAGAGCACTTACCAAGCTTTGGGCCAGCTAGGATCACCGTAAAGAGACATCAACACGAGGAAAACACCAGGCTCAATGGTAGCAAGTAACACCCACGGAGAATTCAGACTGGACCAGTCACTTTAACTACACATGGCCAAGAACATGAGCAACTTCCATAGTCCTGAGTTAGTGCCCTAACAGAACCTGTCCAGTGAAGGCAATTCGGTTTTTACTCACATGGCCAACATCGGTTTGAGTGCTTCTTCTGTCAGTGTAAAGATGACAGAAGACAAGGCAGTGTGTGCTCTGCCCCAAGTGCAGCAATGTACAGTGTATGTAGCCATCAGCTGTCCCTTTCCCCATGACTTGGAGATAATCCCTAAACAGCTGGAGTAAAAACAGCTGAGTGAGTAAAAACTCTGTTGTCCATGTTGGGACCCTCACATTACATGTGATAGTGTATACTCAAAACACAACCCAAAATGGAAGCTAGCCCTGGTGGGAAGACCAGTGGTATTATTAAAAGACTGGTATGTGAGCCTTGCCATCTCAGCTTAGCCTTTGAGCCTAGGGAGCACATTCCACCACATTCCTGCAAATTTATCACATAGACCTGCATGATGAAGCCTCATTTAAATCTGGTTCACTGAAGCCTGGATATGTCAGCTTGTGCAGCACCTGCACAGAACCATGAGGAACTGGCCTCACATCTGCAGAAGCCACAGAACGTTGGGTGCAATAACACTTAGTTCTCAGCTCCTGTGCCAGGACTGGAGATAGGAGCAGGAACGTCAGCAGGAGCTAGGAGGCTGGCTAGCCCAGTACACACAGCAGCAGACAAGAGCCTCTGCCTCTGACAGAGCGGAAGGTCAGCGTCAGCACCTGAAGTTGACATCTGACTTGCACAGGCACTCACACTCAAATACACAAGCACACACAAGTTCACAATACACACAGAAAGAAATTTTCAAACTAAAAATATAAAATAAAATTTGGGTACCAAGCCCTCCAGTCATTTCCACTGTAGGAAATAATGTGTATATCTCACTCTTTGATGTGACGGGTCCCACTTCTGTGAAGGTAAAAGATGTTGGCGTCCCTATGAGTGTCTGCTTCTGTCTGGTTCAGGATAGCACTGCCATTAAGCTCTATAAGTCTTCCTAGTGAGTTACCAAGCCTGAAGGGGCCTTTGAAATCCCACAAGTTTCTGACAGCTCAGTCTGAAGAAAGAATACCTCCAAGATCCTCAACCTACAGCTACTCTCAAAAGATTCCAGGAGACTTGGGCTCCTGCAGAACCTTGCTCAGTCTATTAAGTTTAGCCTTACTCTGTGCAAAGGAGATGTGGCATACCATGGGCGCACTAAAGAAATGCTCTTGATCCAGACTCTGACTGTGATGGAATGGGAGGGAAGACACCTGGCAGCTGATTAAGAGAAGAACAAATCTGAGTGTGAGCTTTGGGTAAGTCTTCTTAAATGTCCATTTAGACTTGGGGAGGTGGCTCAGTCAATAAAGTGCCAGGCAAGCAAGCAGGAAGACCGGAGACCCATTCCTAATGCATGCAAAGAGCTGAGCTGGGTGTGTACCTGTAACTGTGGCACTGCTCCAGGGACCCTGTCTCCAAAATGAGGTGGGAAGCAATGGAAAAAATACTCACTGTTGACCTCTATTCTCCAAACACATGTGTACAGGCTCCCCACATGTATGAACACATATACACGTACAGAACTACAAACACATTAAGTTTAAGATGTGACGATGCCATTAAAACCAGAACGTTGCCAAGAAAGAAAGACAAAACAAGACCCAGTTAGACTCGACTCCACGAGGTCTTTCAGTTCTCTGAATATCATTATCCTTTTTTCTCTTATCACCCCAACATTAGAAGTGCTTCTGAGGTTGCTTGGGAAAGCTTCTGGATTGTGACTCTCCAAGTCAAAACCCTAACCAGTTGAGGCTCTGGGAGAGAAGTGTGGGCAAGGAGCCAACGGCACTTCAAAACGGAGCCAGGGTTCATGAAAACATGCCGCTGCTTACACAGGAGGACCAAGGTGAAGACTCACTCACTGCTCCCTCAGAGACCAAGCATCATGAAGCCCCCTTGCAGAGAGAAATTCTATGTACAAAAGTTCATAAAGCTTATGAAAGTCAGCAGCAAGTCCTCCAGAATGAGAAAGTAAGCCATTAGAATACCACTTGGTAATGATTGTCCTGACATAGTTCTTCCTGGGAAGATCTTATCTACTTTATGCTTCCTGGGAATATGAAGTTGTCGCTTCTAACCCTGACCATCAAAGAATCTGATAAAAACTCTAAAAGGAAAGAGACCAGAGAGTCTACAGTCCCTGTCAGAACACTGGCACCATATTTACCCTCTATTGGCAGGCAAAGCTTTTCCTACATCTTACCCTATACAAGAGCATGGACCATGTTTGTGCCTACATCCCTCAGTGCAGTATCAGAGCGGGCACTCAATAAATGTAAAACGAAGCTAGGTAATATAAGCATGGTGTTCTCTGAGATAGACGAACTCACCAAGAAAGTGAACAGAAGCTAAAGAGACTTACTACTTACCAAGCTGTTATCATTGTCACTGATGCATACATCCCATTAATTATATCTTATTCCAACCATTGCTTTCCTGTAAATCTAAGTCAATTCCTACCTGATGCATTTCCATAGAAGACAAGGTTGAACTTGAGCTTGGAAGGCTGGGGGGGGGGGTGACGGCCATTCAGAGCACAGAGAGTGTCTAGACAGATTGGTGAGTGTTCGATATACCAAAGCCTCCAGGAAAAAGAAATCACTGTAAGGGAAACAGCAGCATGACATGGTGTCGAAACATCCTAATATGATAAAGCAGTCTGGGGAGGATCAAGGCTACGACTGGAAAATGCCCTTCCCTCCATCCTATTTTCATATCTTCAGTTCCATCATCTTTCCATAGCCCACATGATGCCATTTTTCTCAAAAAAGCCAACTTAGTTGGCATGTGTCTCGAGGGTTGTTCAAAGAAGACCACTCTTGTAAACCAAGAATTTTAAAATATAAAAATCAAGAAAATATTTTGTCAACCCAGGAATCCTAGCTTTGTTGTCAGGATGATAATGGTGCCGGTGCTGATGCTGGTGATGATGATGATGATGATAATGATGATGATAAAATTCAGTACCTTGGCTGTCCAATGCCTATGGATCATAACGCTTCTCTTTACTCGAGTGGAGGGGAAGGTGAGCTAATCCTCCGGCACATGCTCCAGGAATTTACTGTCTCTGAACAATGCAAAGGCTTTTCAAGTGGAGGAAACGAAGGAAGCAGTAGCTTACTGCTGTGGCAGAAACACCTCATCCTGGTGCCTTCGGGTCACAGTCCCCTTGATCTGGGAATCTCAGACTGCAAGTGGGGAACTAAAGACTAGAGAACTATGTCTCCAAGTGGCCAAGCTTGAAGACTCTAATTCCAGAACAGAGCACCTATTGTCTTTTTTTTAAAGATTTATTTATTTATTATATGTAAGTACACTGTAGCTGTCTTCAGACAGAAGAGGGCGTCAGATTTGAACTCAGGACCCTCGGAAGAGCAGTTGGGTGCTCTTACCCACTGAGCCATCTCACCAGCCCAGCCCCTATTGTCTTATTGACAATCCAGAACATTCTTTACACTACAAAAGAAAAATCTGGACACGCACACACACACCCCTTAACAACAATAAAAAAATCATTTGAGTTTGAATTAACTGAAGTTGCAGCTCAAATATCCCCACCCCACTGCCTTATATTTAGTAACAGATGCTCGGCTCTGAGGAGAACACTTCCTCATTCTGAGCCAGGACACAGGGCATGAGAATGCCATTCACTGTGAACAGCGACAGTTGTGGTGGCTGTGGGTTAGGTCTGTGACAAGCAGGCTGCCCACAATGAGTCTCCAGTCTGAGCACGCCCTCCAGGAGCAGATCCCGCTCTATGAAATTGGGAAAGCAGATGAACAAGCCAAGGGTGTGCTTTCCTGCCTCTGTCTGAGCAGATGAGGAAGGGAGCCGAGGGCCCGGACATCAAGCCCAGTTCTTCTGAAACTCACTAAGGTAGTTAGCTTTGATATAACCTATAATCACCTGAGAAGGGGGTCTCAACGAGGAACTACTGTCTAGATCAGGTTGGCCTCTGGGCATGCCTGTAGAGGGCTGTCTTAATTGCTTTAATACACATAGGAAGATCCAGTCCCCTGTGGGTAGCATCATTCCCTGGGTTTGAACCCTGGACTGTGTTGAGAACAGAGGAAGCTGAGTACTAGACACTTTGTATTTATTCTTTCTGCTCTTGTCTGTGGATGTGATAGACCTTCAATTTCCACGTCGGTCTCCCTTATGCTAGAATGCAACCTGGATTTATGCTAAATAAACACTTCTCCTTCGTGTTGCTTTTGGTTGGAGTGTTTATCACGGCAACAGAAACAAAACTAGGGCACTTGCCATTGTTTAAACCATGTCAGTCCATCCGTAGGAATAAAGGACAGAGAGAGCACTCGGGGTATTAGCACTTCTGTGCCTCCAAGTGGCAGCAACAGGGAAGCCTGGGAACAGCGGGAGAGAGAGGGCACTCCAACCCCAATTGTGCTTCACATGCGGCTCCGGCTCCTAACCACCAACACACAGAGAACCATCTCAAATGGCAAATTACGTGTGAAGCATCTGGCCTGGTGCCTGGAACATGGTAGGTGCTCCAAAATGATAGCTATCTTGATGGTGTAGAACAAAGAGGGGGGCGTGAAAGAATGGAGAGGGAGACACGAACCAGGTGGGAAGGAGGGGATGTAGGGGAGAGCTGTCTGGAGAGCCTGCAGCCTGCATCAGCGGCAAGAGCAGGCAGCGGGGCCAGGACCCAAGCGGGATCGTGAAGATGCGAAGCTCACAGGGAACAAAGCATGTCGGCAGTGTGCGTGCTGGAGCCAGAGCCACTGTAACTCAGTGCTGTGCTGAATGGAGTGGAAGAAATACTATTAAATCTGTGACTCGGTGAGGTTATAATATTCCCAGCGAGCCCCCGCCTACAGAAATCCACCCAGCAAGCAGGCTTGCCAGGAGCCCCCTCTCAGTTATAACAAGCTGCCTATCTCCTGCTGCCAGGATGCAGAGAAAAAATGAAAAGCCGTTACCAACTCCATTATAAACCTAGTGACCTGCTTCACCTCCCTGGGTTTAGTGACTAGTTCCACTGCCTTTTGGGCACGGAGAAAGAAACATAAGGCAAGGATTAACTTTCCTGGCGTTTGAAGGCATCGAGAGTCAAAACTGCTTGCAGCTGGCATTCCTCTCTGTTACTCAGTCAGCTTTGATGGATTTATTTTCTTTGCCCTACTTCATAGAAGTTACTGGGGCCAATTACAGCAAAGATGATTGCCAGGGAGTTTTTAATGCGGACGCTAGGTGGCGCTGTCTCCTTCAGGAGGGGCCAACACTGGTGTCATTAAAACCCTCCTCAGAGCTTTCTAACTTGCAATGAGAGGAAGGAGTTCTACTGTCAGAAAGGCCCTCTCTTCCTCCTGCGGGTCTCTGAGCCCCGGGAAGGCGGTAGAATCCTTTACACACTTCACACTCCCACAATTTTATTCCTCTCTGCGGCAAGTGGAGCGATTAGCCTCACTAGTAATCGGCAGTGGGCATGCTTGTTCAATTTGGACTGGCTCATTTAGATTCACTTTATAAGCCCTATTCTTAATACAGATCTCCAATGCCTTTCCAATTGATTAATAAGACGTCTGTATCCCTGTGTGTGTGTGCTCTTTCTTTTTCCTTTCCTCCTCAAAAATTAGGGAGCCTAATCGTCCTCTTCAAAAAATGGGAGCCTAAACCCTAGCTGGGCTTTTGTCCCTGAGACTATACGGTTTTCCTCTGGGATGGATAGATGACAGCAATGGTGGGTGGGGGTAGCTGATGGCATACAGAGTCAAAGCACAGAGATGTCCAGGCTTCCTGACTCCCTTTGGCATTCTTGTTTTCATGACACCCCACTGTGTCCTTAAGCCTGGGGATCTGCACATGCCGGATGAATAGCACCTGTCCCTTGATGCTTGAAAACTGGGTAGCTGTAATCCTTAATGGGTCTAACTTCTGGCAAAACATCAACCACCAAGAGGATGGCTCACCAGAGCTGCCTTTACCAGGATGCTGAGAGCCCAGTCTCCTTCCAAAAATCTGCCATGGTTCTTCCCAGGAGCGAGGGAGCCTAGGGCAGAGTCCCAGACTGTCCACTCAGATCTTTCTTTTGAAGTGTCACCGTGCATTCATCTCTCCTTGTCCTTCTGCTGAGAGCCTCAGCTTCCCAGGCAGGGTGATCAGGTCATTGGTTCTGACCACTACAGGCACAAGCTAGTAGTGTGGGAGTCAGCTGACGTTAAATGAGAACCTGGGCTTCCCTTCCTGTTTACAGGTCTTACTTAGCATTGGGGCTTGCACACTTGGAGTCTCAGTCCAGTTTAGGCTCTTGGCATGGAATTTATTCTAATTACTGAAGGATTAACAAGGGTCTACAATGAAAGGTCCACTTGGTCTCTAATGATAGCCTCCCATGGCACCACAGTCCAAGTCACCACAAGTCTCTGTAATAATTAGCTGCCTGATCCCACTAATTTGGAAGTTTCTGCTTATGAGAAGCAGGCTGCTCAGCCCAATTACAGGTAAAATGTCTCAGATTTCACAAATTCTCTTACTCCTTTTAAATTAACAGCCTGTGAAAATCTTTGCAAATACCACTAGTTGCTATTCAATCAACTACAATAGAAATTTGAATGTTGCTAGGAAGCTGGCAGATTGAAAATGGAGTTATCAAACTTTCTAGCAGGACAAAAATTACAGGAATGTGAGCTATTGTTTTGTGGACTCTGTGTGAAGCACCTGTTTAATTGTGGGTGGACTCTTGGTATATGTCAGCTCTTGGGGGGAGGGGAAGGTGAACCCTCAATCCAGACATGTGCTGTGAGTGCCAGGACAGAGACTGAATAAATGGATGGATAAGTTTTATCTGTGGTGATTTTACTTTATGGGATTGATATATATATAACATCAACAATTTTCTTCCCT